>NC_081411.1:32513174-32813174 GCF_030272615.1 Cryptomeria japonica | reverse complement strand
TTTTCACTAGATGAGAGAATCTTCTCGAAAAAGGTATTTTTTGTTTTTGGTTAATGATAAATTTACTAGTCAAGAGGTGCCATCGACCAAAAACTGTCAAATTTAGCTATGTTGGACTTCAAAATATTATAATGAGATAAATCTAAATCAAAATTTAAAAAAAAATTATTTAACACTACATATATATGTTCTCCACTTGGGAAAAAAAATCAGAAAAAAATAAGTCCATTTTCATTTTCTTGTGTGGTGTTGACTAGAACCCCTAATTTTCAGTATTTTTCAGCAATTAAAAACATGTCTTTGAAATTATTAAAAAATTATCAATTTTTTCCTAAGTTTTTTTAAAAAATAATAGACTTAAATTTCATTAATATTTCTATATTTGGGTAGTTTACATCATTTCAAAATTCAATTTAGAAATATCACTTTTTTGCGGTGAAAGTTAAATAGTTTTAGTTTTGTTGGCCGGTGCCTTTATAAAAGTGTGACACAACATTGTGCTTTTACCCAGTGGTGTTCTTAGCCTTTCTTTCTCTGAAGGCTAAGTGAAGGAATAATGAAAATTAATTTCTTATAAAGTCATTAAATAAATTAAAATTAAAAAATGATTTTATACTTAATTAATTTAATTAAAAAGTGACTAAAATAAAATATTAAATTATAAAGTCACTTAAATAATAAAGTGTACCTACCTGATAAGAAAGGAATCTTCTAGAAAGAATCTTATGATGGGATATCAAAAGAATAAATAGTGGAGGGTGATTCATGGAGAGCATTGGTTATTTGTTATCTTCCCTTGTTTGGGGTTGTGGAGGCAAGGGTTGTCTGCAGATTTGATCTCAGGGAATGAAACTATTGGCATATGTGCAGAGCTTGATGTCATGATGATATTATATGTTGTCATTGATGTCAATATGCTGAAGTATGAACCAATATATTGATGTAAGAAAACTGGCATGAGAACCGGTATGATATTGTGAACCGGTATATGTGAAAAAGTGAAGCGGTATGCTGGAATGAGAACTGGTATATGGGAAGTTTTGTATCAGGGTTTTATTTGGCATGACTACCGGTTGGTAGTCTCAGCTTCAGGGTTTCCGGTTGATGCATTCCAAGCCTGTGTGATTCAATTGATGACATCTTGTGATGAGTTAGCATTGTAATGACGATCAGATCATGTTTCCACGTTAGCCTTGTGCACGTGAAGGATTTCCTTGAGGATCTTGCATGAAGAAGATTGATCCTATCTACCTCGAGAATGTGCAAAATCTCTATAAATGGTGGAGAGCGCATGATGGGTTATCATCTTTCTGAAGTGGCAAAGAATAAACGTTGAAGAACATTTTGAGATCTGTTCAAGACTGTTGTATTCAATGTAGTGTGATGAACGGTCAAGACTGAACAGACTGAATTGTTAAACCTAAATGTTCAGGGTTTATGCTACCGACCTATTTGTTTCCTATAAGGTCGATGATGTTTTTCATTTTTGAAGTTGTTGGCAAATGTTATGTGTGCATCCAAGTGAAGAGATAATTGATTCTTTCCAGACCAGAGAAGTGTGTGGATACTTACAGAGTGTGGTTGCAGAAGCAAAGGAGCTAAAGAGGATCTGCCTTGGCATTGTGTGTTGTTATCATATTAGTGTATTACCTGTTGACTTCTAACCATTTCAGCAGTTGGAAAATCCCTTAACTGGGTAGCTTTAATAGGATTTTACATAAATCTTGTAACAGGGTGACTCAATTCAATGAGTTCCTCAAATCCTCTTGCAAGGTAACCTTTAACAGGGTATTTAGCCATCCCTTAACTGGGTGATCCCTAGCAGGATCAGTTCCTAACATAACCTATTGTAAAGTCTTTAACCAAACTAGGCTCCTAATAGAGCAGACTTCAGAAGAGTTCAAAGAATAGCTTGTGGGTATTCATCCCCACCAAGGTTTTTCCCAATTGGGTTTCCATGTGAAAAATCAGTGTGTGATGTGTGATGCTTTTCATGTGATGCTTTAATATTTTTTGTCAAGTGGTAAAGCATGTCAAATCAGTAGTCATTATATTTCTGATGATATATTACTTGTTTATGTATATGGGTGAAGTGGAAATGAGATATTAGATTGTGTAGAGATCTAAGCATTACCAGTTTATGTCTTTCACATTCTAACTGTGTTTTACCGGTAGTGCCCTGATTTAGACCGGTGATACTGTTTACCAGTTAAGTGTAATCTTTGCAATCAAATTGGTTCAGGGAAAGGTTTTTTTTGTCTGTACTGATTCACCCCTCCTCTCAATACTGGTTTGGTAGTAATTGTTCATCATTATTCATCAATTGGTATCAAAGCATCCTCCAGGTCCTCTGTGTTGTAATCTTAACTACTTGAGGAAAAGATCCTACTCTAATGATGAAGAGGGAAGGTCCAAAGTTCAATAGAGATAACTTTAAGATATGGAAGGACAGAATGAAGATCTACATTAGAAGCATGGGTGCTCAAAACTAGAGCTATGTTGAGAATGCTTATGTTATCCCTATCGGTACTCTCACCGATGATCAAAGAAGAGAGATTCAGGAGAATGGGCAAGTCATGGAAGCCCTAATCAGCAGTCTATCTAACATTGAGTTTATTGATGTTCAGGATAAAGACAATCCCAAGGAAGTATGGGATGCTCTGGAGAATATCTATGGTGGTGATGAGCATGTGAAACAAGATAAGGAAGAGAGCCTTAGGGGAAAGTTTGAAGACATGTGAATGGTTGAAGGAAAGACCATTCAACAATATGGAATAAGAATCAAAACTGTTGTTGGAGACATCAAGAGTGTAGGAGGTAAAATAGATGATTCCACTATTGTTAGAAAAGTCTTGACATCCTTGTTACCAGTCTATGCAATAAGGGTTGCTGCTATTCAGGAGTTGAGGTCTATAGACAAGATAAAGGTATCCCTACAATCCATCATTGCTAAGTTGACCGCATATGAGCTAAATAATTATGATGGTAGTATTCAAAAGACTGAATCAGCCTTTAGAGCATCTACTACATCATCTAGAAAGGGAAACGAAGCTAGTACCAGTTGTGAACCAAGACAAAGCAGAGAAATGGATGATGAGCAGATCTTGATGGAATTTGAATCTCTTCTTGCCAAGAGACTTCCTAAGGGAACTGGTAAATATAGAGGTAAGCTCCCTTTGAAATACTTTTCTAGCAATAAGATAGGACACATTGCTGTAAATTGTCTTGATGGTGATAATATGGACAAATCAAAGAAGTTAAAGAAGTTCAAAGGAGGAAACATGAGAAACTATTTTGTAGCACTTGATAAAGGTGTCACTAATGAGGAATCAGAAGATGAAGAAAGAGAAGACATTGTGTTTGTAGCAGTTAAGGAAGATGTGTCAGACAAGAAGGCTCGTGTCTCCCACTTTGATAATTCTAATGAGTGGATTATTGATAGTGGTTGTTCTCACCACATGACTGGTGACCGGAGTAAGTTTTTGTCTCTGGAAGAGTATGATGGTGGTGTGGTCTGATTTGGTAATGATGCACCATGTATAGTAAAAGGAAGAGGGTCCATCTCCCTAAATGGAAAAAGTAGCATTGATAATGTGTATTGGGTAGAAGGTCTTAGGCACAACCTTTTGAGTGTTGCCCAGTTGAATGATAATGGACTCACTCTTGAATTCAAAGATGGAGTGTGCAAAATAAAAGGAAAGAGTGGTGAACTGATGGCCACCGGTATGCAGACCAGAGGTAACTTATTTCAACTGAATGCAAATATTAGTACATGTCTAATGGCTAAGTTTGATGATAGCTGGATATGGCATAGGAGACTCTACCATGTAAACTTTGACAATATTGTGAAGGCTAGTAAGATCAAGGCAGTTAGAGGATTGCCTATGCTGAGCAAATCAGAGAATCCTTTGTGCAGAGAGTGTCAACTGGGGAAAATGGCTTCCTCAACCTTGAAAGGTAAATCTTTCACTACAGACAATTTACTTGATCTTGTGCATACTAATTTGTGTGGTCCTATGAAAACTAGGAGTGTGTAGGGAGATAGGTACTTTATGATTCTCACTGATGACTACTCAAGAATGATGTGGGTCACATTCTTGAAAGACAAGTCTGAAGCTTTTGGAAAGTTCAAAGCCTTCAGAGCACTGGTTGAAAAAGAAAGTAGTAAGAGAATCAAATGCCTTAGAACTGACCAAGGAGGTGAGTTCAATAAGTACTGTGAAGAAAATGGCATCAAGAGGCAACTGTCTACCCCTCAGACTCCATAGCAGAATGGCCTAGCAAAAAGGAACAATTGGATTGTAGTTGAAGCAACCAAAACCATGCTGATTCAAGGAAAAGTTGCTCACACTTTTTGGAGAGAAGTGGTGAGCACTGCAGTCTACACAATGAACCGGGTACTCATCAAGAAAGGTAAGGATAAAACACCTTATGAGTATTGGACCAGTAAGACTCCTATAGTAAGCTACATTAGAGTGTTTGGTAGCAAGTGTTATATCAAGAGGAGTGAACACCAGAGCAAGTTTGATGCAAAATGTGATGAGGAAATATTCCTAGGGTATTCCACCAAGAGCAAAGCTCTCAAGTGTTTCAACAATAGGACTCAGAGAATGGTTGAAAGTATCAGTGTTATAGTTAATGAAACTTCTGAGAAACCTGAGGAAATTGGCAGTGAGCAAGTGGTAGATGAACTGGTTGTAACCTTTTGGGAACCGGTTGCAAAATAGCCTAGTACCAGTAACAGTGCTTCTACACCAGTAGATGCTGATGCTGATGAAGATGAGGATGAAGAAGAAAAGCAAGAGGAATCTGTTAAGATCATTCCTAGGTATGTAAAGTTGAATCATGATCCAAAGCAGATCATAGGAGACAAGGATGCAGGAATTCTTACAAGAAGAAAGGTTAGAGAAAACTCTTGCATGATCTCTGAATTTGAGCCTAAAACATTTAAAGAGACACATAAAGATGAAGACTGGATCAAGGCAATGGAAGAGGAACTTGACCAGATAGAAAAGAATGGCACATGGTCTTTGGTACCCAGACCTGAGCATAAAAATGTCATTGGTACCAAATGGATTTTTAGAAATAAGCTAAATGAAGATGGCACGGTGGTAAGAAACAAAGCCACACTAGTGTGTAAGGGATATGCTCAAGAAGAAGGAGAAGACTATGGAGAAACCTTTGCTCCAGTAGCTAGATTGGAAGGAGTTTGTATGCTTCTTGCATATGCAGCCTTCAAGGGATTCAAAGTATATCAAATGGATGTAAAATCTGCATTCCTGAATGGAATACTTGAAGAGGAGGTGTATATAGAGAAACCATATGGGTTTTCCCTATCAGAGAACAATGACATGGTGTGTAGGCTACATAAAGCCTTGTATGGATTGAAGCAGGCACCTAGATTGTGGTATGAACGCTTACACTCCCATCTTGTGAAGATTGGATTTGAAAGAACAAGTGAAGATAACAATATCTATTTGAAGTCAGAAGGAGATCAGATTCTGATTTGTGAAGTATTTGTTGATGACATAATTTTTGGTGGAGATGACAAGATGATTCATGATTTTGCAGATGAGATGAAGAAGGAATTTGAGATGTCACTTATAGGGGAGATTAAGTTCTTCATTGGACTATAGATTCAACAAATGAAAGATGGTATCTTTATCACTCAGTCCAAGTATATCAAAGAGGTGTTGAAGACCTTTGGCATGGAAGACAACAAACCAGTTAGTACACTGATAGTGACCAGTTGTAAATTGTCAAAAGAGGATGACTCAGTGTTGGTGAATGAGAAGGAATACCGATCAATGATTGGTAAGTTGCACTATGTAGTACATAGCAGACTGGGCATTGCACATGTAGTGGGCATTACTAGACAGTTCTAGAAAAGTACAAGAGAATCCCACTTGGTAGCAGTCAAGCAGATTCTTAGATATCTGAAGGGAACTATTGACTATGGATTGTGGTATCCATACCATAGACACCCAAAATTGTCATGTCTAAATAAATAAATATTTTATTTATTTAATTATCTAAGCTTAATTCTTCTATTAATTAAATAAATCTTTATTTATTTAATTAATTCATTTATCCTCTTCTAGCCTTATTTCTCATTTAAATAAATACATTTATTTATTTAAATTATCCTTTTCCTAAATTAAATAAATATCTTATTTATTTAATTATCCGACTTCTTCTATTAATTAAATAAATATTTATTTATTTAATTAATTCATTAACCTTTTCTACCCATGACACATGTCATTCATCTCTTAATTCATACACTACCTACCCCTTTCATTATTTTATTATTTCTTTTACCTACCCTCTAATCATAGTCGACCTCCTTTTACACCTCTCAATCTTATCCCTCCATTTCATATAGTGTCTTCTATATAAGGAGATGCTTCCTTCATTATCAAACTCTAATCAATCATTCTAATCATGCATTCTAATGAATCATCTTAATGACTTGACTACACTACGATCCTACTTGCAACCACATTTCATTCTTTGTTGAGCTCTTGTGCACATAAAATCTGAGAGCAAATATATCAAGCAAGATCAATGGAGATAGGAAGAATGGAGATCCAAACCCTATTGGACATGTGATGGTATAATCTTTGTGATTTCATTTGATTTGCATTGTCTTAGGTAATCTTCATATGTTATGGTGGATCCTTGTTGTTGTTAGGCTAGGGTTTTGTGGTTTAATTCATTTAGTCTTTCAATATTGTTATTATTGTTATCCATTTTCACCATATACATTTTGGCACGCCCAGTGGGACATGGATTTTTATTAGATCTGTGTTTTTTTTGCAGATTATTCTAACACTATATTGTTGTTTTGTAAAACAATTTGGAGAATAATCTTGTGCAGCTAGGGTTTTGGACACAAAATCAAGATCTTGGAGAGATTCGATCATATCTCACAAATGGCTTGGTAATTTTGCACCAAATTGTTTTTGTAGGTTGAAGAAAGTATCAGGAGCTCTCAATCCAAAATTCAAAATTTTGGGAGAATATTTTCATTTTCTATGAATTTTTTATGATTTTTCATAAAAAATAAATTTTGAGAGAAAATGAGAGAATTTTTTGGATTTTCTTACATTTTTGGAAATCTCTCATTATTATACATAGGATCTGTTCTTTGTGATTTTAATTTTGATGTAAAATATTTCCCTAAAAATCTGATCTTTAAAACTTAGGGTTTTTCCTTATTTTGATCAGATCTCACAAATGGCGTTGAATTTTGGCAAAACATTTTTTTTGCAAGTCAGGAAAGGTATCAAAGGATTCAGTAAAAAGTTTAGAATTTTTTGATCACTTGTTAAATTTATATGAATTTTTTATGATTTTTCATAAAAAATTAAGTTTGAGAGCAAATTAGCGAATTTTTTGGATTTTCTTACATTTTGGGAAATCTATCAGAATTATACATAGGATCTATTCTTTGTGATTTTAAATTTGATGCAAAATCATTCCTCAAAAATCAGATATTTGAAAATTAGGGTTTTGCATTATTTTACTCATATCTCACAAACTGCTTGGATTTGTTGTAGAAATTTTTTTATGTAGCTTTGGAAGACCATCAAGACTCTCCAATAAAAATTTCAGATTTTTTGGATTGATTTTGCATTT
Organism: Cryptomeria japonica; assembly: GCF_030272615.1. NCBI lineage: Eukaryota > Viridiplantae > Streptophyta > Pinopsida > Cupressales > Cupressaceae > Cryptomeria > Cryptomeria japonica. Next base: position 32,805,533 of record NC_081411.1, on the reverse strand, counting down.
TATATGAATTTTTTATGATTTTTCATAAAAAATTAATTTTTGGAGCAAATTAGCAAATTTTTTGGATTTTCTTACATTTCTGGAAATCTCTTGAAATTTTACAGGTCATCCTTTTTATGATGAATCAGATATTTGAATTGGTCAACAAAATGCATTGTTGAAGGCCCCTATTTCACAAAGTCTTTTGGATCTAAAATTTACCTAACTTGTGTGCTTGCAGGAAGGGGTGATCATTTGAAACAATCCAAACTACTAATAAATCTTTGTTGTAGGTCCTTGGCAAGGGTTTTTGGATTTTTATTGTGTGCCTTGTTTTCATAGACTAGCAAACACTTCAATTGGTGCACTAAAATTGAATCATTGTCTTTTGTGTCTTGAGCAATAGGCTCTTTTTGTTGAATCTTTAGAGGGCCTGTCTTCCTGTGTGGTCATTAGGACTACTAGTGAGAAGAGAACGACCCAAGTGGTAGCGAGGAAAACCCACCTCTTCTAAACCACTATAAACAACTATATTCATGGTGAAAACTATGGATAACGTGTGCTGATTAGTTCATACCGACACTATGTCTCCCCATAAACCCGTTTGATCAAATTTATTTGATCAGTTGTAGGGCGTAACCCCTACCGGCTGGGAGCCTTCTGTATTTACAGAGCTGAAAGTGTCACATGTATGGCCACATGAGTGGATGCCCTTACTAGCACCTTTTTGTTTTAGAAGCCCAAATCCTTCTAGTTGTTGGGGCAGGAGGTCAGACCTCTGGTAGCGGCCCACACACATACGGTTCTTAGTAGAGATACAAAGTTCACCACGGGGAGTTTTCGTGGGGACTGATGCTTGGCTGACCCAAGAAGTGAGTGCCGAGGGTAGAGCCAGTGAGGTCAAGCATCTAAGTATCTGCTCTGAATAGGGTAGCCTCGGGGGTAAAACCTCATGTGGGATCAACAACTATTGTCTTGGCCAGCCATAAGAATTGTGCTTGACTTATTTTAAACATTCAAAACATTCAAGACCAAACAACAAAACATTGTGTCTTCTATGTCTTCAAGTGTATGCAAAATATTTTTACATCAAACAACACACTTTTCTTGGAGTCATTTTGAGTCTAAACACTTGCAAACATTGAGTCCTCATCAACATTGTGTCCTTTTGTCACGAAAAATAGTCAAACATTCAGATTTGGTGACAACCAACAACTTCACAAATTGGAAAAATTTTACAGTCCAGCAAACAAGAGCAATCAGTTTCGGAATTCTTGAGCTTCCTAGGTTGTTTCTCCAAGTTTTCATCTAGCATTCAACTTGTCTTTGGGTCTCACACAGTCCATCATTGCTTCACACCTTACATTACATTCACATTTGTCTAAACTTGAGTCAAAAGGTCACTTGCTTGTCCTCATCATACTTTGTCAACACACTACATACAACAACATTTTGCTAAGTGGTCCCTCATCAAGGTCTCTCACCTTTGGGTCTCATTTGGTCTTACTTAGAGTCAAGGTCAACTTACCTCATCAAGAGAAACTATCCTCTCTTTGGAAGTGACACCTACTCTACTACATACATACTTGGTCTTACACTTTGGACATTGCAAGTACACTTCAGATTCATTTACATTCCATCCAACTCTTGGTCTTCCATACTTTTTCCATTTTTCATCTAGTCTCACACATCTTAGTCAATACCTAGTTCATGGTTGAAACCCATCTTCAAAAATCTAGGAGAGAAACTAAAGAGGCTCAAGAGTCCGCAAACATGAGTTCTTATGAGTATGACAATGATATCTTTTTCAATTCTGATCATACTACACTACCTGACATGGATGCCTATAGAAACCTTCCAAATGTTGAGAACATGGACACTACAAACAACAATGCTACACACAATGATGATATGGACAACTTTTTAGTACATTCAGCAGATGTGGAAGAATCCATTATGAATCCCCATTTCAATTGATTGGTTGAGGAAATAATGAGGAGGGATAGACAATACTTCTTACAAATGATGGCACAAAGTGGAGCCAAGATACCTCATGATTTTGACATGTCTCAAATAATGGAAAATTGACCTGTGTAACAACCTCACTCCAACATGGATCAAAGGAGGCCTAATAGTGGAGACAATAGAAGACCACATCTTGTGCCTGAATCACCATCATCTTTGTTTCAAAAACCAGAGGTCCCACATACACATGGTCAAGCATATGATACTCACCTTCGCAGACCATTATGGAAGTCTTATGCAGAGAAATATGCTCAATCACATATCAATGCTAAGGATCAACCACCAAAGAAATTGGATATTCAAAGGCATGCTCAAAATTTGGACACAAGGAAACCCCGTGTCAAATTTGGGGGCAACACATTAGAACATGACATGCCTGTAGAGTATGGTATACATGGACAAAATAGATATTTCATTCCTCAACATGACTCTATACCAAGTGGTCCATATATGCAGCATCACTATAGACCTCCTCCATATGAACATGTGTATGATCAATATCATCCATATATGCAACATGCTCCTCCAATTGGTGCCTCAAGCATAGGGTATGGTCCAAGAAGCCGATCTCCACCTAAGAGCAATTTGAAGCAACAAATCAGGGACTTACAAAAGAAAATGGAGGACATAAATACACCAAAGCCAACATACACAATGAGAGACATATGTCCTTATCCATTTGACAAAAGCATTCCAATGCCTCCATTTCCTACACACTTTGTGACACCTAAGTTTGATAAGTATAGAGGAAAAGGGGATCCTAAGGCACACATAAGACAATTTTTCATAGCTTGCATTGAGATAGCAGCAGAAGAGACATATTTGATGAGATTATTCCCACAGAGCTTAGGTGATCAAGCTATGGAATGGTTCTCCCAACTTCCACCTGGTATTAAGTCATGGGGTGGTCTAGCAGAGGCATTTATCCAACATTTCTCCTACAACATAGAGACAGACATATTAGTCACTACTTTGTGCAACACCAAGCAAAAAGAGGGAGAATCTTTTGCATCATTCTTACAAAGATGGAGAAATCTAGCTAGCAGATGCTCTTGTGAAATTCCACAAAAACAAATGGTAGAAATGTTCACCCAAAATGTTAACAAAGACATTGGCTATGATCTAAGAAAAGCTTGTTTGTCCACCTTCAAGGACGTTATTGAAAAAGGCTTAGCGACATAAAAGGTCCTAATTGAACAAGGAGTCATTAAGATATTCAAGGAAAACAAAGATGACTTTAAAGGAAAAGACAAGCCAAGATTTTGGAATAAAAACAAGAACATAGTCAATGATGGTGTTGTTGATGCCAACACAGTGCGACCCAAATTCATTTTTTCTGGATCAAGTTCTACAAACAATCAAGTGAATACTCAAACAACTTCCAGATCATGAAGGAAGTACACTTCATTGGGAGAACCACTTGAGTCAGTCTTCAAGAAGCTAGTGGCAAACAAGGTAATCACAGTTCCAGATTTTCCTCCATATGAACCAAAGGTTAAACCAAATTGGTGGAACGATGATGAGTATTGTGAATTTCATAAGAGCAAGGGTCATACGACAGGAAATTGTCATCGACTGAAGAACATCATACAAGATCTCATTGATAGAGGTGACATTGAGATTGAGGGACACTCATCCAATCAAGAACATGAGATGTTTAAGGAACCATTCCCAAAGCATGACAAGGGAAAAGCTAAAGCCACAGATGACCAAACCAACTATACAAGAGCAACCTATAACTATGATTCAACTATCAATCACATTTTGATGGACAATTATGTTTCTACCATTATCATCAAGGACAAAAACCCTAATAATTCTACCCGGAGACCCAAGATTGTCCTAAAAGGTGTTGGATCTTCTTCTGAACCTACCTCTAAATGTCATGTTACAACCCGTTGAGGTAAAATCACTTTGCAAGGTGCTCCAACTAAAAACACTGCTTCTTCATCAACCAAACCTGAGTATGACCTTGTAGAACAGTTAGGGAAGACACCCACGCTCATCTCCATCCTTGAACTATTACGCATATCTCCCGCACATAAAGCCATTCTTGACAAAATCTTGAGAGACACCGCCGTTCCTACTGATCTAAACGTGGACCAGTTTCAAGCCATGGTGGGATACCTTTCCATTCCACACTCCCTTACTTTCACAGAAGCCGATGATGCCTCTGTAAGTCAGCCACATAATGCACCTTTACACATTGAAGCCTTCATACACAAACATAAAATCAAATGAGTCCTGATAGATGGAGGAGTTGGTCTAAACATTTGTACATTGAGCACAATTAAACAATTGGGATATTCCGACAAAGCTGTGATTTCTACAAACAAAATTACTATCAAAGCATATGATGATGAAGAGCATTCATCCAAGGGTACAGTCACCTTACCTCTCAGAGTTGGGCCAGTTACAAAGGATGTGGTTTGTCAAATCCTTGATCTAGATCTCACATACAACATACTCTTGGGACATCCATGGATTCATGAGATGAGCGCAGTCCCATCTACATATCATCGATGTATCAAGTTTCCACACAATGGAGTTGAAGTGACTGTCAAAGTGGATCCAAATCCATTCATATATTGCAACAATCTGCAACCTCGGTTAGAAATAACAATCCCAGTCAATCGAGAAGCTATTCCTTCATCAACATATGTGGATCAAGAATCCTTGAAAGCTTTTACATCAAAACAAGCAAAGATCAAAGAAAATTTCAAGTTTAAAGACATGGGATGTGGTGAGTATATATTTCATGTTGAGCAACTCCCACTATCATCTAACACATTCAGTCAACAAGAACAATCTACAAGCAATATGCAAGACCAAGGAATTGGGTGTGAACCACCTAGTGTTGTGGCTACTAAGTCTAAATGCAAATCTCCCCTAGCGGTGCAAGCAACTTTTGATATCAATAGTCCTAAGAGTGGTTCCAGTGAAGAATCTATTGAGCATATCGCCAGCCCTCTTGATAACTCACATAGCCTTACCATATCATCCACTCATTCCATTTTCACTCCACTTCTAGACTTGGATCAACAAGAATTACAAAAGCCCTTACTCATTGGGGATCAAAAATCAAGCTTTGAAAAGAAAAATCTAAAAGTCATTAATAAAGAAAAGTCCTTTAGTCCAAATCAAAATCAAAAGCTACTGGACTCTGCAAAAATCAAAGTAAAGGATAAAAATCCTATGAAGAAAAAAGAGAAAGAGTTGATCTCCCCTAATATCAAAATAACTAGGGGCAAAAGTTCTAAAATTTTAAATCAAAAAGCATACTTTTTGATCCTAAGTCTCCATCATGCTATCCTACTTTCACTTCTTTTCATAATCATAAGTCTTCATAACTCATCCACTTGTTCCACACATCCATCCCCTTTTAGTGATACATCATGGACCTTTAATGGAGCTTCCTTGAAGGACTTTGTTATCAGGGATGCGCAAACTTCTTTAGGTGACACGCATATGGGCCTACGTAGTCCACACACTAGTAATTCTATCTCAGTTCCTTTATCAAGGAAGACAGTCACTGGAGCTATATATCATTCAGTCAAGGAACAATGCAGTTACAATCATAAGGTAAAGCCTCACACATTTGTGGTAGGTGATTTAGTTCTCAAAGAAAATCCCAAAAATCAGCAAGACAGAGAGAAGAAGGGCAAGTTCGAACCAAATTGGCTTGGTCCTTACATCATTACAACAACATATGGATCTGGGGCATATCAGCTCTCAACTACAAAAGGTGAACCTTTGGAGGATTCTATCAACAGCATGCACCTTCGCAGGTTTTACACATAGCTCTTCGGAATATCCTAATTTAAAAATACAAAAAAAATCAAAAATTAAAAACTACAAAAAAAATCAAAAATTTAAAAAATACAAAAAAATCATAAAAACATAAAAATCGTTACTTGGTGAAAACCTGGCAAACAGGCGCCTTGTGACACAAAAAACATTGAAAAATTTGAAAAAAGTAAAGAGAAATAATTTCGTCCAATGGTGAAAACCACTTCGGTGGCGCCCTGGGCAAGTACCATGGTGAAAACTGGGTCACCAACACCATGTGTAGAGACATTGCTCCTCCCTCCTTCAGGATTCACTTTCATCCTTTCACATTGCACACACTCACAACCTATTCATTCATAATAAACTTACCCATTTCCATCATGGCTTGTTATTGATCTACCCAATATTGGTTAGCCATTCGTAATAAACCTCCCTATTCACCTCCCTTTCCATCCATAATAAATCAGATCCTATCTATGGCTAAGGCAAATCCTACGTCTAGTGATGGGTGTGGAACTGAGAACATCACATGTTTCAAGGAGTACAATTTCTTCTAGCTTCCTTCAGTCTATCCGCGCACAATCCGCAATAAAGCAACATTTGTATCACAGATCTGCAATAAAGTTTCATCTTCTCTGCAATAAAGTATCAGTTTCAGATGAGACAACAGCAACAATGGGCTTCAACAAATCAAATCTTTCAACAGAATCAGACAACATATGGTTCAGTGCTATCTATCCTTTTGTGAAAGTAAACATTGTGACCACAATCAAATAAGACTTATACAAGTGACAAGAGACACTAAACTTGAGGACTACAGTGGATGTTGGTGTCGAGTCTTGGTTTTCTTTTGATTTCATCTTTTTTGGTGACATGTCTTTTAGCTTTTCTGGGATGTCTCTGACTAGAGATTCTATCTCCAGGATGTCTTTGACTAGAAAGGCGAGGATGAGGTATCGTCACCTATTTGTATTTGTTGTCTATGGATTGTCTTTTAGTAATGCTATGACTTGTCCACGGATATGAGGACACCGAGAGTCTAGTGTGAACGAGGGCATTCCTTGTTTGCAACTATCTTATGTCCATGCAAACGGGTACAATGACTTTCTGGGTCGAACAGATGCCTTGATTGTCATAACCTATTTTGCCATAATAAAGCTCAATGATGATAACGCACAAGAAGCTCTTTTACTTTCATATCTTCTATCTTTCATCCCCCTTTCTTGATTGACTTACATCATCCTTCTTGAGTCCGTGTAGCCTGCTATCACATGACTGAGTATAATGACACACCAAAAACATTTTCATTTTATGTAGTTGCACCTGCATTACCACATATAAGCATTCCATACATACATATAGATATCACATCCTGCACACAACACCTATTAGCACAATTTACATTTCATTATCATATTCATCTGCATTACATAAATTCACATTTGCATCATGTAAACACATATAAAACATAAAAGAACAAAAATATTGCATTGTATCATATACATATTTGCATCCATATCATAAGCATCACATAGAAACATACATCATGAAACATCTCATCACATAGGTACACATGCATATAGCTGCCGCAAAGAAGAATCATCTCATATATATATAAAGTGTCATGATACAATGATGTCAAAATACATATGGCTACAATCACCCGAAGGTGTCTACATCATCATAAAAAAATGATACAATACTAATACATAGGGAGCCCTCTATGGCTACGATGAACTCCCTCCCTCGGAGCTGACTAGCCTCGATGGAGTCTAAGCCCTGGAAGGACCTGTCGCATGATCATTTCTCCTGTCCCCTTTGTCTCCTAAGCCTAGTTGTCTCATCCTCCTCCTCTCCTCCTCCCCCCCGATCTTGCAACCAATCCTTGTGTCGCCCTATCCAAGCAAAGGAACCCACTGATCACTCCTGCCAATACTACTAGTAGTGCTAATCCTATATGTGTCATTGTGTCCAGCCCTCATCTCTAGTCCTGGATCCTGAAACACTCATCTTAGGGCCTCCCTATCTCCATCTCCATCATATGGAATCAGCTCCCCATCAATCGATATCCGCAGAATCCTGTATACATCCTCCAAGGTGACTATCATCTCACCCATCGGCAAATGAAAAGTGCAAGTCGCAGAGTGCCACCTCTCCGCCAGTGTAGTCAGCAATCCCATGTTTGCCCAAAACTTAGGCACATACAGAATATGTCTCAATCCCATAGCCTCAATCGTAGCTTGGTCCTCGGCTGTCAACTCAAGTTGCAACCTTTGAGTCGATGGGAATCTCTCCCATGAGTCTAGCATAGGCAAATACTCCTGCAGTCACACAAATCAATCATCTTAGTCCTAGTGACACTCACTGTTCATCACAAAGTGTTGCTTCTATCCTAGTGGTACTCCCTGTTCATCACAAAGTACTATGTGTTTGGCACTCCCTATTCATCACAAAGTGTTGCTCACATTTGCACTCACTGTTCATCACAAAGTGCTACTCATATTTTAGTACTCCCTATTCATCACAAAGTACTATATCTTGGTACTCACTGTTCATCACAAAGTGCCTTGATCTATCCTATCCTAGGGCCTCTGCTTGAGTGAATCCTCTTGAGTAGTTTCCTAATTGGCAATGTATGTTCATCATAGAATTGTCGATTTGGCCTTGAAGACATATTACTCTACCTAGCATGCATTAATGACAATAATAAATGCATCAAAGTACAAGGAGGTTTTGTGGTACTTACTGGCTCTCTTGCCTCTGCTGGCCTCTGGAATCGGCAAACGTGGTCGAATCTGTAAACCAAATCTATCACTGCTGACTGCTGCTGCTCTTTTCTCTCTCTACACTCTAATCTCTTGGAGGTGTAGATGACAATGAGGATGTATTTCCCTCATGGTCTATCTTATAGACTGCCCTAGCCCTCGTTTCCCAAGTCAGTCTTCATTATCCCGTGACTCTGTCACTTTATCCGATCAGTCCATTCTATCCCGTCTTTCTTATCGAGAGATTGTTTGCAATCTTTTCAGATATTTTTTTTCATCCAATCTCTCGAGGGGGCATATCATTCCCATCTTGCGGCAAATTTATATTAGTTCATCTTATCTTCTTTGAAACAATGCGACAAGCCGCATTGTCTCAAAGAGGGGCAAAATGTAGACACCCAAAATTGTCATGTCTAATTAAATAAATATTTTATTTATTTAATTATCTAAGCTTAATTCTTCTATTAATTAAATAAATCTTTATTTATTTAATTAATTCATTTATCCTCTTCTAGCCTTATTTCTCATTTAAATAAATACATTTATTTATTTAAATTATCCTTTTCCTAAATTAAATAAATATCTTATTTATTTAATTATCCCATTTCTTCTATTAATTAAATAAATCTTTATTTATTTAATTAATTCATTAACCTTTTCTACCCATGACACGTGTCATTCATATCTTAATTCATACACTACCTACCCCTTTCATTATTTCATTATTTCTTTTACCTACCCTCTAATCATAGCCGACCTCCTTTTACACCACTCAATCTTATCCCTCCATTTCATATAGTGTCTTCTATATAAGGAGATGCTTCCTTCATTATCAAACCCTAATCAATCATTCTAATCATGCATTCTAATGAATCATCTTAATGACTTGACTACACACTGATCCTACTTGCAATCACATTCCATTCTTTGTTGAGCTCTTGTGCACATAAAATCTGAGAGCAAATATATCAAGCAAGATCAATGGAGATAGAAAGAATGGAGATCCAAACCCTATTGGACATGTGATGGTATAATCTTTGTGATTTCATTTGATTTTCATTGTCTTAGGTAATCTTCATATGTTATGGTGGATCCTTGTTGTTGTTAGGCTAGGGTTTTGTGGTTGAATTCATTTAGCCTTTCAATATTGTTATTATTGTTATCCATTTTCACCATATACACATACAGTAATGATTTCAACCTCAAAGTGTTTACAGATGCTGATTGGGCTAGTAATGTGTGTTAGGATTCCCACAAATACTGAGAGGGGGGGGGGGGGTGAAATAGTATCTAACCAGTTATTGGAATTTCTTATCTTAAAACATGCAGAACATATTATAACAGTGTACCGGTATGCAAGAAATAATGCAATAAAAAGAATTAATAACATCCACATGAAAAGCACACCATAACACAATGATTTAACGAGGAAACTCGATGTGGGAAAAACCTCAGTGGGATTTGTGACCCACAATATTATCTTACTAGCCAATAAGAGAATATTACTTACAATAGGGTCCTGCACATGCAGGAAGGCCACTTGCCTAGAGCTCACTGCTCAATGGGAAGTCTCACTAACTTACAATGTGGATTATAAAAATCCAATATCTTGTACTGCTTTACAATAGAATCTTCAATGCCAGATTTAGTACTGGTTTCTACTCTGTTCTTTACATATACCCCTTAACCTATATTTTGCATAATAGGTCTGCCTAATTTCACCTTATCATCTTTTCTCTAACTCATTTCAAAATGTCCTACAGTGACTTCTTATATATATAAGTCATTTTACAATGATATTGAGTTGGCTTACAAAGTTTATTAAATAATAAACAAAATATATTATAGCAAAATCCTGTCGGCCTCTATGCCAGTATACTTCCTTTCTCTGTGTTGGTGCCGGTGTTTTGAGTGCCGGTGTAGATTGTGTTCTGCTGATGTTGGTGAAGTGTCTTGTTGGTGCCATAGGATTGTAAGGTTGCCATCAATTACAAAACCTTCAATCACCTTCAATGTCTCATTGGAGTGTCCATATGCCAACAATCTCCCCCTTTGGCATTGATGGCAACACTCATGAGAAATTTCAAAAAAGTGTTATCCAAAATGTTTACCAAAAATGTGTGCTCCCCCTGAGCATATGATTCCTATAGTGTTTTGAATTTTCTCATACCTCTACTCCCCCTTTGGCATCAATGACAAAGGTTGTCAAGATGTCAGTAGAGTTTGTAGGTTAAACTTTGTAACTAAGTAGTTATTGTATATGGTGAAAATGGATAACAATAATAACAATATTGAAAGGCTAAATGAATCCAACCACCAAACCCTAACCTAACAATCAACAAAGATCCACCATAACATATGAAGATTACCTAAGACAATGCAAATAACTCAAAATCACAAAGATTATACCATCACATGTCCAATAGGGTTTTGATCTCCATTCTTCCTATCTCCATTGATCTTGCTTGATATATTTGCTCTCAGATTTTTATATGCACAAGAGCTCAACAAAGAACGGAATGTGGTTGCAAGTAGGATCGTAGTGTAGCCAAGTACTCCAAAATCAGTCATTAGTCATTAGGCTGATAATGAAGGAAACATCTCCTTAAATAGAAGACACAATAAGAAATGGAGGGTTAAGATTGAGAGGTGTAAAAAGAGAGGTCGGCTAGGATTAGAGGGTAGGTAGAAGAAATACCAAAATAATGAAAGAGGTAGGTAGTGTGTGAATTAAGAGATGAATGACATGTGTCATGTGTAGAAAAAGCTAATGAATTAATTAAATAAATAAAGATTTATTTAATTAATAGAAGAAGTAGGACAATTAAATAAATAAAATATTTATTTAATTTATGGAAAGGGATAATTTAAATAAATAAATGTATTTATTTAAATGAGAAATAAGGCTAGAAGAGGATAAATGAATTAATTAAATAAATAAAGATTTATTTAATTAATAGAAGAATTAGGCTTAGATAATTAAATAAATAAAATATTTATTTAATTAGACATGACAATTTTAGGTGTCTACAGTTATAATTTGAAATAACTCTGCCAAAATTAAGTTTATGCTTTCCATAAACTTTTTATTATCTTTGATAGCTGCCTCTATCCTCTGGACTGTACCAGTGAGTAGCTGCAAGTGTTCTGCCAGTATCCTCTATCCTTGTATAAGTGTCTTATATACTTCCTTCCGTAGTGATGCTAGATAGTCCAATCTCGGACTCAGTCTTAGTCTAAGATGCTTTGCCTTATTCACTATTCTTTCTTTCTCTCTACCCAACTTTAGTATCTCATCCTCAAAATTTGTTATCTGCTGCTCAAAAACTGATAGTGTATCAGGTGAGTTGACAAAATTATCTGCAAGTTTATTTATCTCATCCTGTATCTTGCTCATCTTTTTGTCTATATCTATAGTCAAAAGGTTTGTCTTACAGGTGTCTTTATATAGAGTTTTTAACTCCTTCAAAGAGTTGGAGAGTTCTGGTAGAAGTGTGTCAAAATCTCTATTACACTTCTTTATTTGCTCATCAAAGAATTTCTGCTTTTCAATTTCCATTTTATCCTTCAGTGTTTCTTCCTTTATTTTCTCAACGTTTTTTGTGATATATTTACACAAGGTATCAATTTTTCCTAAGGAATATTTATTGTCTATATTACAGTTAGGAGCAATTACCTTCAAAATTGGTATGGTATCATCTATATCCTTGTAGGCTTGAGAACTGTAATCTGTTATCCTCTTAATTGAATCTAAGAGTACTTCAGTCACATTTGTTGCTTTAAATCTTGATGATGAACCAACATTTTGAATATTGCTAGTGGTGGAAGTAACCAAGCTTGTATTGACCTCTGGTAGGTCTGTTTGTGTTTGGATTTCTTTAAGCAATGGTTTTTGTATTTCTCCAGTTGTCAGTGGCACTATTTCCTTCTGTTCCTATTGTTGTTTCTGTTGCTATTCCGGAGCCTTTTGCTCTGTTTGTGTCTTTGATGGTGTTTCAGTTTGTTGCTTTATTGGTTGCTCTGTCTTTTGCTCTGTCTCAGTCTAAGTTTCAACTTGTTTCCCTGTGTTGTCATCTATCGGTTCCTTTTAGGTGTTATCTGTCTGCTTAGCTACCAGTGGCTCATTAGCCATTTCAGTCTTACCAATTGTATCTTGATCTACCACAATGTTGATCTTTTGTGTACCAACATCTATTGTATATAGTACTTCAGGATTAGGATTGACATCCTCTACATCCATACTTTCAGCTGTCGGTTGATCTTCTGTAGTAGTTGTTGTTATTATCGGTGGGGTAATCAAAGGAGGTGGGGGTAAGTTGTCTTTGACTTTGATGCCAGGTGGTCCACCAACTATACCTTTATTGGTCTGGGGCTCATATATTCTTCCTGTTTTTCTTTTTCCACTAGGAATATGTCCCATGCATTCTCTGTCTCTTTAGTCACCTCTTTGACTCTTCCTACCACTAAGGCAATGTGTCAGTGTGCAGTAGAAAATACTGACTGGTTGGCTTCAACAATTAAGTCATCAATTTCCTTGGGTGAGTTTACTGGGTATACAGCAAGTAGTTTTTCTATCTTGATTTTCTTGTCAAGTTCTACTACTAGTCTCCTTGCTTCTATCCTTTTAAATAGTTCAACTGGAATTTCATTTGCTACTTCCATCAAAAATTTCTTATACATGTCCATATGCAATATAACACTATTTTCAACTTATTCTTTTTCATCAACTGTTAAAGTGTCATATATTTTCTCTAAATTTTTTAATTTTCCTTCCTCTGTGATTTCCTTCAACAATATATCAAGAGGGGCCAAGTCCTTGTTTGTCCTCTTCTTCTTTTTGGGTGTCAATTTCTTCTTCTTTGGTGTAGCCTTTCTTACCGGAGATCTCACTGCTTGTTGTTTTTGTCTTGTCCTCCTAGGTGAGGGTGTAGTGGCCGATGAGGGATCTCTTTTCCTTACAACTATTAGGATTCCCATAGATACTGAGAGGGGAGGGTGAATCAGTATCTAACCGGTTATTGAAATTTCTTGTATTAAAACATGCAGAACATATTATAACAGTGTATCAGTATGCAAGAAATAATGTAATAAATAGAATTAATAACATTCACATGAAAAGCACACCATAATACAATGATTTAACAAGGAATCCCAGTGTGGGAAAAACCTCGGTGGGATTTGTGACCCACAATATTATCTTACTGGCCAATAAGAGAATATTAATTACAATAGGGGCCTGCACATGCAGGAAGGCCACTTGCCTAGAGCTCACTGCTCAATGGGAAGTCTCATTGACTTACAATGTGGATTATACAAATCCAATATCTTGTATTGCTTTACAATAGCATCTTCAATGCCAGATTCAGTACCGGTTTCTGCTCTATTTTTTACATATACCCCTTAACCTAATTTCGCATAATAGGTCTATCTTATTATCTTTTTCTACAGCTTACAAAATGTCCTACAATAACTTCTTATATATACAAGTCATTTTACAATGATATTGAGTTGGCTTATGAAGTTTATTAAATAATAAACAAAATATATTATAACAAAATCCTGTCGGCCTCTGTGCCGATATACTTGCTTTCTCTGTGTCGGTGCCAGTGCAAAGTGTGTTCTGTTGATGCCGGTGATTTGCCTTGCCCATGCCATGAGATTGTAAGGTTGCCATCAATGACAAAACCTCCAATCACCTTCAATGTCTCATTGGAGTGTCCATATGCCAACAATCTCCCCATTTGACATTGATGGCAACACTCATGAGAAATTTCAATAAAGTGTTCTCCAAAAAAATGTGTGTCCAAAAATGTTATCAAAAATGTGTGCTCCCCCTGAGCATATGATTCCTGTAGTGTTCCTGTAGTGTTTTGAATTTTCTCATTCCTCTACTCCCCCTTTGACATCAATGACAAAGGTTGTCAAGATGCCGGTAGAGTTTGTAGTTTCAACCATGTAACTGGGAAGTTACAATTTGAAAAAGATATCCCAAAATCAAGTTTATACTATCCATAAACTTTTTGCTATCCTTTATTGCTATCTCTATTCTCTTCACTGTACCGGTGAGATGCTATAAATGCTCTGCCGGTGTTTTGTTTCCTTGTGTTAGTACCTTAGATACTTCCTTCCGTAGAGATGCTAGATAGTCCAATCTTGGACTTAGTTTTGATCCCAATTTTTTTGCCTTATTTACTATTCTTTCTTTCTCTCTTTCCAATTTGAGTAGTTCTTCCTCAAAATTTGATATCTTCTCCTCAAAAACTGATAGTGTATCAGGTGAGTTGACAAAACTATCTACAAGTTTATTGATCTCATCCTGTACCTTGCTCATTTTCTTATCTATATCTATAGTCATAAAGTTTGTTTTACAGACATCTTTATGCAGATTTTTGTACTCTTTCAACAAATTACATAATTCCGGTAGAAGTGTGTCAAAGTCTCTATTACACTTCTTTATTTGCTCATCAAAGAATTTTTGTTTTTCAATTTCTACCTTATCCTTTACTGACTCTTCCTTTATTTTCTCAATGTTTTCAGAGATATATTTACATAGTGTATCTAGTTGTCCTAAAGAATCTTTGTTATCTATGTTATAGTTGGGAGCAATTACCTTCAAAATTGGTATGGTATCATCAATTGCCTTGTAAGCTTGTGAGCTGCAGTCGGTTATTTTCTTGATAGAATCTAGTAATACCTCAATCACATTTGTTGATTTGTATCCTGATGATGATCCAACTATTTGAGTACCGGTGGAAGTAACCAAGCTTCTATTGACCTCTATTAGGTCTGTTTGTGTCTGCATTTCTTTAAGCGCTGGTTCTCCTACTTCACTAGTTGTTGATGGCACTGTTTCCTTATGTACTTGTTCCTGTTGCTATTGTTGTTCTAGAGCCTTTATCTCTATTTGTTTCTTTGTATGTTGCATTGCCTCAGTCTATGACTCAGTCTCTACCTTTTTATCTTCTACCGGTTTATCAGTTTCTCCAGCTACCGGAGGCTCACTGGCCATATCTGTCTTATCTGTTGTATCTTTATCTACCACTATGTTGATCTTTTCAGTATCAACATCCATAGTATATAAAACTTCAGGATTAGGATTATTATCCTCTATATCCATACTCTCAGGTGTTGGTTGATCTTCAGTAGTTGTTGTTTTTATCGATGGAGTAATCAAAGGAATTGGGGGTAAGTTGTCTTTGACTTTGAAGCAAGGTGGTCCACCAACTATACCTTTACCCTTGTCTTTTGCCTTCTGATATACCTTAATTGGTTTGGGGCTCATATATTCTTCCTATTTTATTTTTCCACTAGGAATATGTCCCATGCATCCTCTATCTCTTCAGTCACTTCTTTGACTCTTCCTACCATTAAAGCAATGTGTTGGTGTGTAGTAGAAAATACTGGCCGGTTGGCTTCAGCAATTAAGTCATCAATTTCCTTAGGTGAGTTTGCTGGGTACACAACAAGTAGTTTTTCTACCTTGATTTTCTTGTCAAGTTCTACTACTGCTAGTCTTATTGATTCTATCCTTTTCAATAGCTCAACTGGAATTTCATTTGCTACTTCCATCAAGAATTTCTTATACATGTCCATATGCAATATAACACTGTTTTCAACTTGTTCTTTTTCATCAGCTGTCAAAGTGTCATATATTTTCTCTATGTTCTTCAACTTCCCTTCCTCTGTAATTTCATTTAACAATACATCAAGAGGGGCCAAGTCTTTGTTTGTCTTCTTCTTCCTTTTGGGTGTTAGTTTCTTCTTTGGTGTAGCATTTCTTACAAGAGATTTCACTACTTGTTGTTTTTGTCTTGTCCTCCTCGGTAAGGGAGTGGTTGCCGGTGAGGGATCTCTTTTCCTTACAACTCTCTTGAAAGTTGTAGGCATGTCATTCTCTGAAGAAGTACCTACTGGTGATAGGTGAGTTTTAGGTTGTAGAGCTGCTAACTCATCCTCTGTTATGCCAGTTTGTTTTAGTATATCTTCTTTCATGGCCTTTGCTTGTCTAGAACCTTTTCTTACTCCTGCATCAACCATTTTCAATCTTTTCTTAGATTGTATTTGGCTTTCTATGGTCTCAGCATTACCAAATACTTCTTCCTTGGGTTCTTTGGGGGCTTCTAGGAGTGCTTTAGCATATGTTTCAATGATCAGATCATCTATTTCATAGCCCATCTCTGTTACCCAAATAGTCCTAGGGATGACTGCTTCCATCTAGATTTCATCCTTTTTTATTACAAAGCAGATTTCCTTCTTGTATTTGTCAACCATCTTTTGTGATACTCTAATTCTCTTATTTATTTTGTCCTTAAATTCTTGAAAGAAGTCATTTATATTTTGTTCCTTGTCTTCTCCCATATTATTCAATAGTTCTGTTAATTGTTTACCTACCGGTATTTCATAGCCAAGTTCTTTGTAGCCTATACCGAGAAGCTGCTTGGATATGTGTAGCATTAGGCATACTAACAGATTTCCAAACTTAAAAGTTCCTTTCTTGTCCTTCTTGATCTTTCCAAGATTGTCAATTAATTCATCTTTTAACCATTCACATACATCAATCTTTGCATTTTTTGTGACCATATCATCAGCACTCTTAATGAATAAACTTGATATTGAATTAAGTCTATTTGCATGAGTGGCTTTATACCCTAATATCATACTGATGAATCTCACATTAATGTCTTTTACATCATTTACTCTTAGAGATCTTTTATCAGATGTGACACCTATTAAATTCATAACTAGGTCATTTGATACCTTCTTGGTTTTATCTAGTCTTTTACTGGTGGTCAATAACCCTATGACAGCTTTCACAGCTTCCTTAGTGATTTTATGGATTGCATCTAGCCAAAAAAATTCTCCATGCACTCTGCTTAAGACTATCCTAATCACATCCTTGGGAAACTCGGGAATGCTAAGGATCTCCGTGAATCCTAGGGTTTCAATGATTTTGTGTTCATCTTTTACTTTGCTAGTTTCATCACATATAATAGATTTGAACATTGTCTTAATCTCTTCATCTCCTAGTTCCTCAATGTTGCAGTGAATGTATATTCTAGGGTCTTCAACATAAACAACTCCCTTAGGAATTTGAGAAAAAGCACCTAAAGCATCATCTTTCTTTGCTACTTCGGGAATTATCTGAAATATGGGCCTAGGTCTTTTTATGATTTCTACAACAATAGGGTTTGCTACACATTCAATTGCAGAGGTGGATGCCATGATAAAATACCTTTAACTACCTTTAGGATGGATGATTGCCTGGAATGTTCTTGCTTTATGCTCGAAATGCCTTAGCTCAGAATCTTCATGCTCTTCGTAGGTTTGAAATCTCGGTGAAGTGAAATGGAGCCAAAACCACAAATTTATAACCTTTATTTGCCATCTACCACATTAAATGTATGTCGATTAAGTAATAACTTAACATGTCTGCCGATATATGAGTATCTTTCAATTTCTCATCTCTAACCGAGGGAATAATAGCATATGTGTTATTTTATTTGCCAAACCCTCAAAGAAACTTTCTTCAATTCGATGAAGAACTTCCTGCCAGTGGAGCACTATTTTGTTCTGCCACTGTAGTAATACTCTATTCTGTCAGTGGGGTGTTAATTGATTCTACTGGTGGAGGAGTATTTCCAGCATTTAGATCTGTTTTTCTAATCCATTGTTTTGAGAATTCCTTCTTTACTTCTTCAACTTTTTCTTTCCCCTTCAAGCTAGCACCTTTGTTGTCTACCGGTGTTCCTTTGCTTCTACAGAATTTTGCAATATGCCCAATCTTGTTACATGCATAACAAGTTACATTGTTTTTTTGAATAGCTTTACTATAACCTATGCTAGTTTGTGTTTTGCATTGATTAAATAAGTGTCCATATCTTCCACAAACATAACATCTTACATTCATTCTACAATTTTCTGAGTTGTGACCAACTTTATTGCATTTAGAACATTGACTAGTGGGTGTGTTGATGTTCTGATAACTTTTAGATCTACATTGATTTGCTCTATGCCCATACTTATTACAATTAAAGCATTTACCATTGAATTTATAAGCATTAGGTTGTCTTACCGGTTTGCTATGATGCTGATTATTTGCAATATTGGAGCTTTCACCAACTTCAAAGCCAATTCCACAAGTATCACCATTAGGTTTTTGAATCTTCAACAAGTCACCAAGTTCCTCTGAGATTTTCTTGAATTTATCTTTGTGTTGATTTGCAATATCCAGTTCTCTTTGTAAAAGCTCTTTCTATCTCATTAGTTCATTTGAGTCATTCTATGTATCCATCAGATCTATCTTTAATAGGTCATTTTCATAGCTAAGTCTTGTGTTCTCATTTGCTACATCACTTAGTCTTCTGGTCAATTCTTCTTCATTCTTGTTTCTATCTTCAATTTCTTTGCAAAACCTCATAGTCATATCCTGCATCTCATTCTTTGTTGCCATGTTTTCTTGCTTCAGCTTCCCTATCATATCATTTAGAGTTTCCTTTTCATCATTCTCAAATTGCATCTTTTCACAAAGTTCTCTTCTCTTGTTTCTTGCTGTGGTAAGATTTACTTGAAGTGTCTGAATGATATTCTAAGCTTCCCTTAGATCATCTTCAAGTTTGATGTTTTTCAATTTTTTTGTATCATAGTTTGAGAGAGTTGCTTCAAGTCGCTTCATCAAGTTTTCCATCTTTACTAGTGTCAGGATCTTCCTCAAGCTGTTAGACTTCTGAAAATAGAGGACCAGGCTCTGATACCAATTGTTAGGATTCCCACAGATACTAAGAGGGGGGGGTGAATCAGTATCTAACCGGTTATTGAAATTTCTTGTATTAAAACATGCAGAACATATTATAACAGTGTACCGGTATGCAAGAAATAATGTAATAAACAAAATTAAGAACATCCACATGAAAATAACACCATAACACAATGATTTAATGAGGAAACCCGGTGTGGGAAAAACCTCAGTGGGATTTGTGACCCACAATATTATCTTACTAGAAAATAAGAGAATATTACTTACAATAGGGGCCTGCACATGCAGGAAGGCCACTTGCCTAGAGCTCACTGCTCAATAGGAAGTCTCACTGACTTACAATGTAGATTATAGAAATCCAATATCTTGTACTTCTTTACAATAGCATCTTCAATTCCAGATTCAGTATCGGTTTTTGTTCTATTTTTTACATATACCCCTTAACCTAATTTCGCATAATAGGTCTGTCTTATTATCTTTTTCTACATCTTACAAAATGTCCTACAATGACTTCTTATATATACAAGTCATTTTACAATGATATTGAGTCGGCTTACGAAGTTTATTAAATAATAAACAAAATATATTATAACAAAATCTTGTCGGCCTCTGTGCGGGTATAATTGCTTTGTCTGTGTCGGTGCCGGTGAGTTGCCTTGCTGGTGCCATGGGATTGTAAGGTTGCCATCAATGAAAAAACCTTCAATCACCTTCAATGTCCCATTGGAGTGTCCAGATGCCAACAACAACTCTCTTGAAAGTTGCAGGCATGTCATTCTCTGAAGAAGTACCTACCGGTGATAGGTGAGTTTCAGGTTGTAGAGCTGCTAACTCATCCTCTGTTATGCTAGTTTGTTTTAACACATCTTCTTTGATGGCCTTTGCTTGTCTGGAACCTCTTCTTACTGTTGCCTCAACCTTTTTGAGATTTTTCTTTGATTGTATTTGGCTCTCAATAGTTTCTGCATTACCAAATACTTCTTCCTTAGGTTCTTTAGGGGCTTCTAGAAGTGCTTTGGCATATGTTACAATGATTAGATCATCTGTCTCATACCCCATCTTTGTTACCCAAACAGTCCTAGGGATTATTGCTTCCATCCAGATTTCATCCTTCTTGATCACAAAACAGATTTCCTTCTTGTATTTGTCAACCATCTTTTGTGATAGTCTGATTCTCTTCTTCATTTTGGCCTTAAATGATTGAAAGAAGTCATTTATATTGTTTTCCTTGTCTTCTCCCATATTATTGAATAGTTCTCTTAACTATTTACCTACCGGTATATCATATCCAAGTTCTTTGCAGCCTATACCGAGAACCTGTTTGGATATGTGTAGCATTAGGCATACTAACAAATTTCCAAACTTAAAAGTTCCTTTCTTGTCCTTTTTTATCTTTCCAATATTGTCAATTAATTCATCCTTTAACCATTCACATACATCAATCTTTGCATTATTTGTGACCATATCATAAGCACTCTTAATGCATAAACTTGATACTAAATTAAGTCTATTTGTGTGAGTGGCTTTATACCCTAATATCATGCTGATAAATCTCACATTAATGTCTGTTACAACATTTACTCTTAGAGACCTTTTATCGAATGTGGCACTAGTTAGGTTTGTAACTAGGTCATTGGATACTTTCTTAGTTTTATCTGGTCTTTTACCGGTGGTCGGTAACCCTGTGATAGCTTTCACAACTTCCTTAGTGATTTTATGGATTGCATGTAGCCAGAAAAATTCTCCATGCACCCTGCTTAAGACTATCCTAATAACATCCTTTGGAAATTCAGGAATGCTAACGATCTCTGTGAATCCTAGGGTTTCATTGATCTTGTGTTCATCTTTTATATTGCTAGATTCATCACATATCACAGTTTTAAACATTGTCTTAATCTCTTCATCTCCTATTTCCTCAATGTTGCAGTGAATGTAAATTCTTGGGTCTTCAACATAAACAACTCCCTTAGGAATTTGAGAAAAAGCACCTAAAGCATCATCTTTCTTTGCTACTTTAGGAATTATTTGAAACATGGGCCTAGGTCTTTTTATGATTTCAACAATAGTAGGGTTTGCCACATATTCAATTGCAAAGGTGGATGCCATGATAAAATACATTTAACTGCCTTTGGGATGGATGATTGCTTGGAGTGTTCTTGCTTTTTCTTGAAATGTCTTAGCTCAGAATCTTCGCACTCTTCATAGGTTTGAAATCTCAGTGAAGTGAAATGGAGCCAAAACCACAAATTTATAAACTTTATTTGCCATCTACCACATTAAATGTATGCCGGTTAAGTAATAACTTAACATGTCTGTCGGTATATGAGTATCTTTCAACTTCTCATCTTTAACTGAGGGAATAATAGCACATGTGTCATTTGATTTGCCAAACCCTCAAAGAAGCTTTCTTCAATTCGATGAAGAACTTCCTATCGATGGAGCACTATTCTATCCTATCGGTGCAGTAATACTCTATTGTACCCATAGGGTGTTAATTGATTCTACCGGTGGAGGAGTATTCCCAACATTTAGATCTTCTTTTCTAATCCATTGTTTTGAGAATTCCTGCTTTACCTCTTCAACTTTTTCTTTCCCTTTCAAGCTAGCACCTTTGTTGTCTATCGGTGTTCCTTTGCTTCTACAGAATTCTGCAATATGCCCAATCTTGTTACATGCATAACAAGTTACATTGTTTTTCTGAATAGCTTTGCTATAACCTTTGTCAGTTTGTGTTCTGCATTGATTAGATAAGTGTCCATATCTTCCACAAACATAACATCTCACATTCATTCTACAATTTTCAGAGTTGTGACCAACCTTGTTGCATTTTGAACATTGACCGGTGGGTGTGTTGATGTTCTGATAACTTTTAGATCTACATTTATTTTCTCTATGCCCATACTTATTACAATTGAAGCATTTACCATTGAATTTATAAGCATTAGGTTGTCTTACCGGTTTTCTATGATCCTGAGTATTTGCAATACTGGAGCTTTCACCAACTTCAAAGCCAATTCCACAAGTATCACCATTAGGTTTTTGAGTCTTCAACAAGTCACCAAGTTCCTCTGATCTTTTCTTGAATTTATCTTTGTGTTGATTTGCAATATCTAGTTCTCTTTGTAAGATCTCTTTCTGTCTCATTAGTTCATTTGAGTCATTCTATGTATGCATTAGATCTGTCTTTAATAGGTCATTTTCATAGCTAAGTCTTGTGTTCTTATTTGCTGCATCACTTAGTCTTCTCGTCAATTCTTCTTCATTCTTCTTCCTATCGTCAATTTCTTTGCAAAACCTCATAGTCATATCATGCATCTCATTCTTTGTTGCCATGTTCTCTTGCTTTAGCTTCCCTATCATATCATTTAGAGTTTCTTTTTCATCATTCTCAAAATGCATCTTTTCACAAAGTTCTCTTCTCTTGTTTCTTGCAGTGGTGAGATTTTCTTGAAGTGCCTGAATGATATCCTGAGTTGCCTTTAAATCATCTTCAAGTTTGATGTTTTTCAAATTTTTTGTATCATAGTCTAAGAGAGCTGCTTCAAGTTGCTTATTCAAGTTTTCTATCTTTACCGGTGTCAAGATCTTCCTCAAGCTGTTAGGCTTCTGAAAATAGAGGACTAGGCTCTGATACCAATTGTTATGATTCCCACAGATACTAAGAGGGGGTGGGGTGAATCAGTATCTAACCGGTTATTGGAATTTCTTATCTTAAAACATACAGAACATATTATAACAGTGTACTGGTATGCAAGAAATAATGCAATAAACAGAATTAAGAACATCCACATGAAAAACACACCATAACACAATGATTTAACGAGGAAACCCAGTGTGGGGAAAACCTCAGTGGGATTTGTGACCCACAATATTATCTTACTGGCCAATAAGAGAATATTACTTACAATAGGGGCCTGCACATGCAGGAAGGCCACTTGCCTAGAGCTCACTGCTCAATGGGAAGTCTCACTAACTTACAATGTGGATTATACAAATCCAATATCTTGTACTACTTTACAATAGCATCTTCAATGCCAGATTCATTATCGGTTTCTACTCTGTTCTTTACATATACCCCTTAACCTATATTTCACATAATAGGTCTACCTAATTTCGCCTCATCATCTTTTCTCTAACTCATTTCAAAATGTCCTACAATGACTTCTTATATATATAAGTCATTTTACAATGATATTGATGTTAGGCCCAATATGGAAAGCTAATGTACTGAGAGGGGAGGGGTGAATAGGTACTCCAAATCCATTTCTCTTCAATAACCTTACTGTTATACATAAATAGAATAGTGCAGTAACATAAAATAAAACTATAATCAACAGATAACATTCATACATGATTCACTCCTTAACACATATATTTTGGTCAAGCATAAACTCTTGGCTAGAGAGAAAAACTGTGGTGGGGATGGTACCCACAGCTTCAATACTGCAATAATAAAGAGTGCTCGGTTAGAGCTACATATTTAGCTATTTTTGATAGCTTACCCTATTAGGAGTATTAAGATCAGTTAGATCTACCTTACTAAAGGATTTATAGAACACTATATAACTGTAGCACCTGGTTAAAGGATTTACAATTTATAGACTTGGTTAGAGTCTTTTACCCTGTTAAAGGTTTCTCTTACAACTTCAAAATATTACAATAAGACTTACAAATATCTGCAACTTTACATCTGAAATGTTGTAGCAGATTCTATGTGCTCAAAATAAGATTACCGTGCCTATAGCATACCTCGGTAACTCATAAAGTAACTCGGTAAACCCTTCTGTTTACTCTGTTCCTCGACTGTTCTTTGATAACCTTCTTAGTGACCTCTATGTCTCTGTAACAGTCATAATACTCTATGATTTCTCATGTATCACATAAGTCTTGCTTCATACACATATGCACACACATTTCTCACATTCACATATATTTCTAACCCTAAATTAATGTTGTATAAATAGACTTCTTATGTCGGTGATTTGATTCATTGCTTCGATCTTACAAACATGATTTCTCGAATAAATAACCCTGCAAAATATTTCATTGGTTAGATGACCTCAAAATTATACAAAATCTGTATGTGCAATTTCCAATGTGATAACGGTTCTATGTGCCTCGATCTTGTAACACATTTTCATATGTGTGTCTAGGTTCAATGAATCTAGTAACATGTTTCACTCGGTGTATATCAACTTGGTGAGTTAATTATACCACTCGGTAGTCATGAACCTTTACTCGGTAAACAGCTCAGTGAATACTGTGTTCTGTGACTGCTTTCTTCAGTAACCGACTAGACTGTTCATACCGACTTCTCTGTGTGTACCAACTGCATGATTCAGTAATACTAACTGACTAGAATATATAGAATGACTTTGTATATAAAACTAATAGCAATTTAATAAGTAGTAACAATCTCCCCTTTTGACATTAATTGAGATGTTTGACAAAAACTACTTTCAAAGTCATTACTCAAAAATTTGTATACTTTACAAAATTTGACTAAACATGCAGTATATACATTAGTCATTGAAATAGTATAATCAAATATACTCCCCTTATCAATATGTTGTACAAAACTCTGTAATCATTGTTCTTTCCTCTGTTCATTGCTCGATTCATTGCTCTTGGATACTTTGCATATTCTACTCATTCTCTGCTCGGTATACTCCCCCTGTATACTACACTCCGGTTGTTTGATTATTTGAATACTATACACTCCCCCTGTGTACTTTGATTCTATATATACGCTTGATGATATACTCTGATATACTCCCCCTTTTTGACAAACATCAAAATTTAGTTACCATTAGGAGGTGGCAACTGATCAAAAATGGATTTGTACTTTGTCTTGGCTTCGATGAGAGTGACAGAGAGTGCATCCTTTACACTATCCATTAAGCCATCTAAAGTGCTTCCCTCTTGTGTAGTAGAGAGATAAGTGGCTCGTTTTAGCTATTCTTGAATGGATGAAAGTTGAGGAAGGAATAATGTTTGAAGTGTCATTATGTCCATCCTGATCTTGTGTTCTTCATTCATCAGTTCCAATTGTTGAGCCATGAGCTGTTGTAGCTTAGTATAAAAATTCTGAACTGAATTGGGCTCGGGGGTCAACTTATTTGAGAGATCGGTGATCTCGTTCTCAATTGCTTCTATTTTATTCTTAATGTCCTTAAGAAATAAAGAAAATGTGCAGAGTTTCTGAAATAATGAAAGAATGTGCTTGAGCTGAGGGGACAACTCAACAATAAATTTGACAAGTTTTATCTTGCCAATAGCAATGGATTTCTGTACTTCCTCTATCATTTTAGTAGTTAGCTCCTTGTCTTTTAGTTTGCTCAAGTATTCGGATGCATCTACTCCAGATGTCTCAATCTAATTTAGGAGTTCATCTAATTGAATATGGATGGTTACATTGGTTGATACTGTAGCTGAAGGTAGCATATCTGATAGTGAGGTCTTTACCTTCTGAAGTACTTTATTCTTCTTTTGTATGGCCAGTTGCTTCTCCTGTTCAGCCTTTGCTTTGCACAGTTCACCAAATTCAGTGAATGCTTTCCCTTTCAATTTGGAGATGTCTACATTGGGCAACACTATCAGTTTTGATAAATCAATTTTGAAACTATGCTTTTTCAACTTCTTTTCTTTACCTTTCACCAGGTGAGCCACTGCAATAGCTTGAGAAGCTTGACAACCCTCGGTAGGTTGCTCGGTAGAGACAACACTTTTGTCGGTTTCTTTAGCCTCGGTAGTGTCCTTCAGTGTCTCGGTGCTTGGTGTCTCAGCTATAATATTTTCCATGCTAGAAGGTGCTTGAGAGGTTCGTTCTTGTGAAGTACCTTCTGCTATAGACTTTTGACCTTTGGTGCCTTCACCTATAGCCTAAGGAGCTTTGGTTGTAGCAGGTTGATTGATCGGTGGGTAAGGATGAACTTGTTCCAAAATAGATTCACTGGAGACAAGTTTTGCATAAGCATTGCCTTCTATCATTTCTTGTTCAGGTGCCTCTACATCCATGATATCTTCATCTATTTGAATGGTGTCAGCACGGTCTTTCTCGGTGACAACAGGCTCTTGGTCGGTCACATCGACTATTTCCACTGTAGATTGTTCACTAGCATTCTTTCTTCGAAAGATGGTCTTCCATTGCTCTTTTGTTTCCTTCTCCACTTCTATATACAAGCCATTCATCAATTTCAAGGCCTTTTGTTTTACTATAAATTGAGTTTGGCTATTTTTCAGATGTTCTTTTATTTCATCAACCGACATATCAAGAAAGAGATGCACCAAAATTCTTTCTCTGATTTGTTTTTCCGAGTCTAGGGCATATTGCCATCTGGTTTCAATATGTGCATATAATTCCTTAGGAATAGAATTACATACTTCTAATGGGACCACTCAGAATTTGAGAAGTGTGCAAATGATAGCTTCTTCAATTTGCCTCTTTTCATCAGCAGTTCTGGATTCATATTTGACAAATCTAAATCCACCAAATCCACCATATTCCTTTAGATTATGACAAAAAATTTCTACACTATGTACATCTACTTTCTTGCTTTTCACAATCTGAAATTTATTTGCATCTTTAGATTCGGTATCACTTGACTCTTTTGGCAAAATGAGTCTCCGAGTAGATTTCTTGTAAGTTCTAGTTACCTTTGGAATGACAACAGTCTTTTGTTTCTTACTCGGTGATGCAACAGATGCCCTTGTGTTAGGTCTCTTTGTTGGAGGGGTCAGTAGGGCCATTGAAGTGTCCCGTTTCTTTCTCTTGAACACTTTTTCCTTAGGCAATTCGGTGCTAAGTGTTATGGCTACTTCTTGGGCTTCTATCTCCTCTTCAGTGATGGCTAGAACTCCTTTGACAGGTGTGGAGGAAGACTCTTCTCCAAATTTCTCAGTTAATGCCTTAACCATCTTTGTAGCTTTTCTTGTAGCCTTAGGTACTACAATACTCATTTTTACTTTTTCCTTCACCTCTTCATAGGTTCCATACCTCAGCTCGGTAGTATGCCTTGGCAATGATAGATAGGCATCAATTTGTTGTTGTGTGATATCAAAATCAATCTCATAACCCATAGGTGACAAAGATTGAGTCCTCGGTTCCACAACATTCACATAATAGTAATCGATGTTGACCTCAAAACATATTTCATCTTTGTATTTTTCTACCAGTTGTGGTGGAATCCAGTACCTGTTATGCATTTTCTCTTGGAACTTGCTAAAGTAATCATCCATTATATCATTAAAGTTATCACCTAACTTCTTGATGAAGTCATTGACCTGATGGGTGATTGGTCAGTGTAGTTCCCAAACAACTTTACCGACTGTTGGAAAAAACTTCTCAAAGTAGAAAAACATACATGCAAGTAGTGATCCAAATTTTAGAGTGTTTGTCATGTTGTTCTTCTTCGGCTTCCTGATTGTGTTCAGATTTTCAAACAAGTTCTTCAGCAATACTTCACACAAGTCAATTTTCATGCCTTTCTTAACAATTTTGTATGCTAAGTCCACTGCTGCACAGGGTACAATGTTTTCCCTTGCTGATTGGAAGAAATAGTAACCAATTACTCTAATGGCGAATTTGAGTTCAGGATTAGTGAAATTGTTCAACTTTAGACCTCTGTAATCCGATTCAACTCCAGTCAAACTGATCAATTCCTTCTGTGATATCATTTTCTGTGCTCGGGCATGATCATAGATAGGATAACCGGTGATCAGATGAATGATTTCTTTAGTGATCTTAAATGGTTGCTCTTGTAACCACATGAAATCATCATGCACTCAGCTTAGTACAAACTTGACCCACTGGGGTTTGAACACACAGGGATAGGTTAGGGCTTCAGTCAATCCCTTGATTTTGATATGCTCATACTTGCTATCAATTTTACCATATGTGCACAATTCATCATATGCATCTTTGATCTCAACATGACCGAGTTCTTCAACATGACATTTTGTGAAGAATCTCACATCCTCGACTAACAAGACTCGATCCGGGATGAGTGAAAAAGCAGTTTTGTCATCCAGTTCAGATGCAATTTTGGGAGTCAAAGAGTATTTTAGTGAGGGATTTTCTACATTTGTGACAACAATGGGGTCTTGGATCTTAGATTCCATTTTGATTTCAGATAAAAATTGACACAGGAACCTTAGGGTTTGAGAACTTAACAAATGACAGAAGCTTCACACTGAGCAGATAATAACAACTTAATGAGTTCGGTAAACCAGCTTAGTAATGCGATGAGATTCGATGTAAATACCTTATATTTTGCTTTGAAGATGGTTTGATCACCTTGATTTGCTCTGCTCTGCTTCTTGAAAACTTAGTGAATGAAAATGATTGCAAAAAACCTTGTAAGCACTCAAAAATACCTTATTGGGCTCTGTGCAAGTTAGGTCAAAGACATTAAATGCACTCAGTTCACTTAACTTTCTTTCCCTTTTTTTTGCACTTTAACCGAGTAACCAGATTTCCTTCATATACCAACTTGACAGGCTTCCTACATTCACTGACTTAACAGTTTTCCTATAGAGTGCTCCAAAAGACTTTGATAGAATTTCAAAGTTACTACTACATCTTACTATGCAGATTTTGAATTTAGTACATACTAAAATAGGAACTGTTTAAGATTTAACCTTGTGATAATGCAGTCCCTTCATACCTTTACTAATTAATTTGGAGTGGGAGCTCCTAACTTGGTAGGTAAGGTGCTTTCTTTATTTGACACAATTTCCTTCTTTCTCCAAATCATCTTTAATTTGTCTTTTATTTCCTCAGTGTCTTCTCTAGGTTGATCTCTACAATCTCCAGCCAAGTGTCTAACTTTGTGACAATGAAAAAATGCCATACCAGGATTTCTCCATTATCTTCGGTTATTCATTCCAAACCTTATAAATCAGTTGGCACTTATATGTCCATATCTTCCACAACATTCACACCATATCCTCATATTGTAATCCCATGGTACTACTGCATATTGTCGTTAAGGATCTGTGTGAGTTTGGTAACCTCTAGTATTTGCTCGGTGTGCAAACCACATGTGGTTCTTTTGCTTAAACCAACACTTCTCGGTACTATGTCCATATCTATTGCAATTTTTACAAAACCCTTTGAATTTTGCCTTCTGATGGTTGTTAACAGACTTTGTTCTACATTGATTAGGTATGTGACCATATTTATTGCAATTATAACAATATCCATTGGACTTAGCGATATTCGGTTGCTTACCTTTTCTGATCTGACATATGTTGGTAGTATGACCTTGATTTCCACAGTAGTAGCAAATAGGCTTCTTCCTTTTGATGTTATTCCTTTTCCCAGCTTGTTTTGATGATTCTCCTCTCTCGGTAGTGCAGATTCCCTTCTCGGTAGAGTCTTTTCCTTTGTAACCGAGTCCTCCTTCTTTGTAGGGTCATCACTCTTCTTCAGTTTTTCCTTGGATTTCCTCTTTGTTTCAAGTTCATTGCTCAACCTTGATACTTCAAGTTTCAATGCTTGATTCTCATTATCTTTCAGATTTGCTTCATGATGTGTATAACCTAGTTGATCTATCAGATTTTGTTGAATACTAGTTATCCTTATGATTTCATCATTCTTATCAGATACTAAGACTTCAAGGTGTTGTTTCTCTCTTTGTAGATCTCTTGCTTTATCCTCGGCTATCCTTAATGCATTTAGATTTTCAGTCATCTGTGTACTGAAATGTTCATGTTCTCTTTTCATTACTTTTAGTTGATTAGCCAATGCTTTGTTCTTTTCTTTCAACATTCCAATCATTTCTTCAGTTTCTTCAGATATACTGTTCTTAGATGATGTCTTGATTTTTTCCACTAACTCTTGAGAATCCTGCAAGTCATCAGATAATCTTCTCCTTACTTTTAGATATTTTTGCATTTGCCTTTGCATGTCTGCAATCACTTGATTTGCATTATCTAGCTCTTCTTGTAGATACACAATCTTCCGAGATTGTTTATAGCCTTCCATTGATAAGATCTTTCTCTTTAGGTAGTTAAACCCTTTTCCAAGATTCAAGCTCTGATACCAATTGTTAGGCCCAATATGGAAAGCTAATGTACTTAGAGGGTATGGGTGAATCAGTACTCCAAATCCTTTTCTCTTCAATAACCTTACTGTTATACATAAACAAAATAGTGCAGTAACATAAAATAAAAATATAATCAATAGATAACATTCATACATGATTCACTCCATAACACATATATTTTGGTCATGTAGAAACTCTTGGTTAGAGAGAAAAACTGTGGTGGGGATGGCACCCACAACTTCACTACTACAATAATAAAGAGTGCTTGGTTAGAGCTACATATTTAGCTATTTCTAATAGCTTACCCTGTTAGGAGTATTAAGATCAGTTAGATCTACCTTAATAAAGGATTTATACAACACTATATAAGTGTAGCACCTGGTTAAAGGATTTACAATTTATAGACTTGGTTAGACTCTTTTACCCTGTTAAAGGTTTCTATTACAACTTCAAAATATTACAATAAGACTTTAGAAATATCTACAACTTTACATCTGAAATGCTGTAGCAGATTCTATGTGCTAAAAATAAGATTACCTTGCCTATAGCATACCTCGGTAACTCATAAAGTAACTAGGTAAACCCTTCTGTTTACTTTATTCCTCGACTATTCTCTGATAACCTTCTCGGTGACCTCTGTGTCTCTGTAACAGTCATAGTACTCTGTGATTTCTCATGTATCACATAAGTCTTGCTTCATACACATATGCACTCACATTTCTCACAGTCACATATATTTCTAACCCTAAATTCATGTTGTATAAATACACTTCTTATGTCAGTGATTTGATTCATTGCTTCGATCTTACAAACATGATTTCTCAAATAAATAACCATGCAAAATATTTCATTGGTTAGATGACCTCAAAATTATACAAAATCTGTATGTGCAATTTCCAATGTGATAACGGTTTTGTGTCCCTCGATCTTGTAACACGTTTTCATATGTGTATCTAGGTTCAATGAATCTGGTAACATGTTTCATTCAGCGTATATCAACTCGGTGAGTTAATTATACCACTCGGTAGTCATGAACCTTTACTTGGTAAACAACTCGGTGAATACTGTGTTTTATGACTGCTTTCTTCAGTAACCAACTAGACTGTTCATACTGACTTCTCTGTGTGTATCGACTGCATGATTCGATAATACTAACCGACTAGAATATATAGAATGACTTTGTATATAAAACTAATGGCAATTTTATAAGTAGTAACAATTGAGTCGGCTTACAAAGTTTATTAAATAATAAACAAAATATATTATAGCAAAATCCTGTGGGCCTCTGTGCCGGTATACTTCCTTTCTCTGTGCTAGTTCTAGTGTTCTGAGTGCCGGTGTAGAGTGTGTTCTACTGATGCCGGTGAAGTGTCTTGTCGGTGCCACAGGATTGTAAGGTTGCCATCAATGACAAAACCTTCAATCACCTTCAATGTCTCATTGGAGTGTCCATATGCCAACAATGTGGATGGTCAGAAGAGCACAACTGGTGGTGCATTCTTTCTTGGTGGTAGAATAGTCTCATGGATAAGTAAGAAGTATAGTTGTATCTCTTAGTCTACAGCAGAAGCAGAATATGTTGCAGCATTTATGAACTACACTCAGACAATTTGGATGAAGCATGTAATAAGTGGTTTCAAAGTTCTTGTATCTAAACCGGTGAGTATATTTTGTGACAACATAAGTGCAATTAATATTTCCAAGAATCCAGCTTTGCATGCTAGACCCAAGCACTTCGAGCTCAAGTATCATTTGTTGAGGGAGAAGGTTCAGAACAAAGAGGTTGTATTGGAATATGTTTCCAGTAAGGGGAATTTAGCAGACATATTCACCAAGCCTCTACTGAAGGCTACATTTACATATTTAAGAGGTGAATTAGGGGTGCTGCCCCTTCAAAAGATGAACTAAAGGTGTGTACTCCACATCAGTCAGGTATTTCATTGATAAATCTTTTTCAATATTGGTGTGTTGAAGGATGCTACTCCTTAGGGGGAGCAGCATAGTGGAACATAGCTGTTTGCACCTCCACTGTGGCATTGTTGTCAAAGGGGGAGAAGATATGAAGCGGAGAAGATATCTGCAGTATTGGGGAGAAGATGTGAAGCAAAGAGATATCTTTGTATATTGTCATCAATTCCAAAGGGGGAGATTGTTGACATATGTGCAAAGTTTGATGACATGATGATATTGTATGTTGTCATTGATGTCAATATGCTGAAGTATGAACCAGCATATTCATGTAAGAAAACTGGCATGAGAACCAATATGATATTATGAACCTGTATATGTGAGAAAGTGAAGTGGTATGTTGGAATGAGAACTAGTATATGGGAAGTTTTGTATCGGGGTTTCATTTGGGATGACTACCGATTGGTAGTCTCAGCTTCAGGGTTTTCGATTGATGCATTCCAAGCCTATGTGATTCAATCAATGACATCTTCTGATGAGTTAGCAATGTAATGATGATAAGATCATGTTGCCACGTCAGCCTTGTGCACGTGAAGGATTTCCTTGAGGATCTTGCATGAAGAAGATTGATCCTATCTACCTCGGGAATGTGTGAAGTCTCTGTAAATGGTGGAGAACGCATGATGGGTTATCATCTTTCTGAAGTGGCAAAGAATAAATGTTGGAGAGCATCTTGAGATTTGTTCAAGACTATTGTATTCAATGTAGTGTGATGAATGGTCAAGATTGAACTGACTGAATTGTTAAACCTAAATGTTTAGGGTTTAGGGTTTATGCTACCGACCTATCTGTTTCCTATAAGGTCGATGATGTTTTTCATTTTTTGAGTTGTTGGCAAATGTTATGTGTGTATCCAAGTGAAGAGATAATTGATTCTTTCCAGACTGGAGAAGTGTGTGGATACTTGCAGAAGCAAAGGAGCTAAAGAGGATTTTCCTTGGCATTGTGTGTTGTTATTAGATCAGTGTATTACTTATTGACTTCTAACCATTTCAGTAGTTGGAAAATCCCTTAACTGGGTAGCTTTAATAGGCTTTTGTGTAAATCCTTTATCAGGGTGACTCAATTCAATGAGTTTCTCAAATCCTCTTGTGAGTTAACCTTTAACAAGGTTCTAACCTTTAATCAGGTATTTAGCCATTGCTTAACCGGGTGATCCCTAGCAAGATCGGTTCCTAACATAACCTATTGTAAATTCTTTAACCGAACTAGGCTCCTAACAGAGCAGACTTCAGAAGAGTTCAAAGAACAACTTGTGGGTATTCATCCCCACCATGGTTTTCCCCAGTTGTGTTTCCACGTGAAAAATCAGTGTGTCATGTGTGATGCTTTAATATTTTCTGTCAAGTGGTAAAGCATGTCGAATAAGTAGTCATTATATTTCAAATGATATATTACTTGTTTATGCATGTGGGTGAAGTGGAAATGAGATATTAGATTGTGTGGAGATCTAAGCGTTACCATTTTATGTCTTTCACATTCTCACTGTGTTTTACTAGTAGTGCTCTAATTTAGACCGGTGATACTATTTACCAGTTAAGTGTAGTCTTTGCAGTCAAACTGGTTCAGGGAAAGTGTTTTTTTGTTTGTACTGATTCACCCCCCCCTCTCAGTACCGGTTTGGTACTAACTATTCATCGTTATTCATTAGAAACCTCCCTTTGATGTCATAACTG
Organism: Cryptomeria japonica; assembly: GCF_030272615.1. NCBI lineage: Eukaryota > Viridiplantae > Streptophyta > Pinopsida > Cupressales > Cupressaceae > Cryptomeria > Cryptomeria japonica. Next base: position 32,771,530 of record NC_081411.1, on the reverse strand, counting down.
AGGGGGTGAGAGATCCTCTGAAGGGTTGCAGCTCAGAGTGGAAGACATTTTAGTTTTTCACATTGAGCTTCTTTACATTTTAATGGTGATAGGATTTAGTCAAAAAAAGAACTTGGATTCATTCCAAGTGCCATGGTTTGCATTTCAAATTATAGGTGATTTGTGAAGAAGTACTTTGTGTTAGGATTAATGACAGTCCCAAAGATACTGAGAGGGAGGGTGAATCAGTATCTAACTAGTTTACAAAATATTTGACCTTATTAAGTAATTTTTATTCTAAAATAGTGTATCAGTAAATAGGAATTAATGCAGTAAATAGGAACAATAAAGACAACATAGAAAATACACCATAACACAAGATTTTAATGAGGAAACCCAGTGTGGGAAAAACCTCAGTGGGATTTGTGACCCACAATATTCACTCATTGTCCAATGAATGGATATTACTTACAATGTGGTGCCTACACATGCAGGAAGGCCAACTGCCTAGAGCTCACTGCTTACAAAATGGAAGTCTCATTGACTTACAAAATGGATTAAGAGAATCCAATAAAATTATCTGCTACAATTTAGCATCTGGTATGCCAGGTTCAGTACCAGTTTAAGATCATGCTCTAACCATAAACCTTATACAAAATCTGCCTTAATATTCGCTCATCATTTCTACCATATCCATCATATGTCCATCTCAAAAATGATTTACAAGATATCATACATATATGAGTCTATTACAATATGCCATGTCATCTTTACAAAAGATATTTACAATTAAATACAATAAACAAAAGTTTGTTCCTGTCGGCTGGGGTGCTAGTATACATTGTTGTCGCTGTCGGTGTCAGTGCCTGCCGGTGCCTATGCCTGTCGGTGGTTTACCAGATGAATGTCACAAGGTTGCCTGAAGGTTTCCACAAGGTTGCAAGGTTTCCATCAATGACAACACCTTAAATTCTCATTAGAGTGTACAATGCCAACACTTTGAAGGAGATAGGAGTGTATTTTTGGAGCATCATGTCCCAGTTGGAGGTCAGACCACTTGAAACTCATATTTTCACTCATAGTTGTTAATAGAAGACTGATATTTTTTAGGGTGAGAGTCCAATCAGATCGCCTTGCCAAGGCGACCATTTTGAGCATTCATTTGAAGCCTTGGATGGAAGGGATTGTATTATTTTCAACCTACAACTTATGAGGTTGGGTGGCACCATATAGGAGGGGTGATTTTACATTTGGAGGCTACCAAAAATCATTACAAGTCTCAGTCATGATCGGCCAACACTCTCCAGCAAATTGGCATCATTTAATCAGGTGTTTGTCCTTTCCTTGGACTATTTTTTGGTCATTTAATCATTAGATTTGTACTAGTCATGTAAAGAGTCCCTTGTTATATGTAAGGTCTAAAAAATACAACTCTATAAAAAACCTAAATGTTGAATGTAAGGTCTGAAGTATGAATAGAAATTGTATGACGAAATATCCAAGGTTAATACAAGTTTGATTTTTAAGTCTTTGCATATTTGGATGTTAGCAAATCTTTATTTATATTTGCAATCAGACATTTGGTCTTAACTGAAACTTTCCTAAGTCTGAAGATAAACTTCAGAATCAATAACACACAAAAAATTCTTAGTCTGAAACAAAACAGCAAGTTGTTTGCCAAGTGTTCAACAATATTCCCTACTTTTCAGTCCTATATCAACAGGGGATATTACATGATTTTAGAGAGGGGTTTTTCCCCACATGGTTTTTTCTCCTTTAATCTATTTAAAGAGATTTCATTGATTTGTACATGGGTACCTAATCAAGCCTTTTGTGGTCAGGACCCATTTTTACATTCATGCATCTAGATTTTTTTCACTCATCCTAAGTTTCACTTAAGGGGGGTGTTAGAACATATTTAGCTTTTTGTTGTTTTTTTATAGCTAGTTATGATAGTTTTCTTAAGTTCAATTAAGAGTGCTTATTTTAGTTGAGCTAGAGTTGAACTTGTTTTAGCTCATCATGCTTGCACTTTAGTTCTCTAAATTTAGCTTTGTGCTTTCTTTATAAGCACCTCATTTTACAATTGTAACTCATCCTATAATTTTGTACACATTTTTTGCTTTTGAGTAATATAGCATTCATTTGCGCAACTCTAGTTTGTGGAAGGTTTTATTGTTTGTTTTTAAATCTTGCAAACACGTGTTGCAAAATTCATTATGGTATTAGAGCTTTGAAACTTCAACATGGTATTAGACTTTTGAAAATTCAACATGGCGTTAAAGCTTTGAAACTTCAACACTTACATGTCGAAAATGCATGGTTCTTTGTATGCTTCAAGTCAATCAAATCAAAGCTTCACCATAATATGCTCTAAAATTTAAAGTACCACAACATGCATGTTGTTCACATGTTCATAAAATTAACTTATCTACTCAAAATTTTAGAAAAGCTTAAAGTATTAAATTATATCCATTGCATAAATTATTTTAATCTTCTTCACTAATGTTATTTGATTTATCTAGTTTCTAACATCCATGTTGAATTTAAGTACCTATCATATGTGTTTCATGCTTATCTTCTCCTCTCTTTTTCTTTCAATCATCACATCCCCCTTTAAGTTTCTAGTGATAAGTACAAAATAAGAAAGCTTAAATAAAGCTTGCAATTATAATTAGTATGTAATTGATGGTATGATAAAAGAATAAGTATCCAATAGAATATTGAGAGGGGGGGGGTGAATCAGTATATTGAAAAAATGATACAAAGTTCCCGATCTTCAACTCAGTCAAACAAAGTAAACATATCTCAGTCAAAATAAATATTCATATGAATACTTGACATCAATCGATTTAACTGTTAGGACAACTTTAACAGTAAACAACTTCAATCTTATAAATATCAACAATGCCTTGATAAAAAGCACAATACCCTATTAGGAGTAACCTCGCTGGAGGATTTAAGAATCCGAGCTAATGGACCACCTTGTTAGAGGATTTCATGAGTAACCAAGCTTGTTAGAGCTTACCCGGTTAAGGGATTTTACTTCTGTTGTAATTGTTAGAAAACAATAGGTTTTCTTGATTTGTCTGAGTAGCACTATATTTGCTTAATCAGATCCTTCTATGCTTCAATCTTCCTTCACTCAAAGTGCAGATCCATTCACCGGTTTGGCAACTACACACTCAACAGGTTTTCTACCTATGTTGCCAACAACCTTTACAACAACTTCATCGACCTTAAATAGAAATCGATTAGGTCAGTAACACAACAAAAACCTAATTCTCATCATCGAGATTACAAACAAGTCAATACAATCTTGACTGTTAGACTTCATGACAACCTCTTCATATTCTTCAAGAAAATTCCAATTGCTCCATGATCACCACTTCATTGGACTTTGTAACTCATCATACGCTGTGTATTAGATGCAATCCACTTTGCTCTTTCCCTAGACAAGAACAAACATGCTAAAATAATTTGAACATATCCTAATTCAAATGATCACATGTGTCTCCATCATTATCGCTTATCAGATAATAAACCATCAAACTTGATCGGTTAGGGTTCAATAGCTAATAGGGTTTACCAGTTACAATACATAGAATTTACCGGTTTACACCTTTGCACCGGTTCAACTCACAAACTTTACATACATGTTTACAACATCTTCCACAAAGCTCTTATTACTAATTACTAGCCAATATTAGAAATAAAAAAATCAGCAATAACATAAATACCATTACTGGTTCTATTTGGCATAACATGAATACCATTACTAATTCTATTGACATCAATGACAACATATCATTAATACAATCTCTTATGAAAAATACCAAATAAACTCAAAAATACCAACAATCTACAAATGCCAACAATCTCCCCCTTTCGCATCGATGGCAATACAAATATCAATGCCTCTGATTGCTACTGAGATTAGTGAATAGGAATCCTAGTTTACATTTCCAAGTATTCACCTTTCTCTATTTGTCTTTGTTTGTCTTCAGGCTGCCATTGGTTCACCTAATTAGACACATAATTATTCTCCTCAATCACATAATTATTCTCCCCCTTTGACAACAATGCCCAAGTGAAAGTAAAACATGTAATGTTGCTCTCATTGTGATGTCGATACCCCCCTATGGAATACATCCACTTCTTTATCAATCGATGTAAAATTATGCAAGCAATTCAAGGACTGATGCAATCAGCATCATGCTCAACTAACTTCATGAAGAGGGATAACCCCCAATTGACTTCTAGGATACTCAAAAGTTGTCTTAGGCAAAGGTTTGGTAAAGATATATGCAAGCTGCTCCTTGGTAGAGACATTATCCAAGATAACATCTTTACATTGAACTTTTTCCCCTAAGAAGTGATATTTCAATTCAATGTGTTTTGTCCTTGCGTGAAAAATAGGATTTTTAAAAGTGTTTATTGCACTTGTATTATCACACAAAATCTTTATTGGTTCGGAGATTTCCATCTTCAAACCTTCCAAAATGTGCCTCATCCACATAGCTTGTGTGCAATTCATATAAGCTACTACATACTCAACTTCAGTAGTAGATTGTGAAGTGCAATTTTGCTTTTTGCTACTCCAAGAGACTAGCCTTCCTCCTAGAAAGAATGCTCCACTGGTAGTACTCTTCTGGTTATCAATATTTCCTGCCCAATCAACATCTGTGTATGCTTTCAAATCAAAATTTCTACCATATGGATACCATAACCCATAGTCAATAGTACCTTTCAGATATCTAAAAATTCTCTTGGTTGCCATCAGATGTCCCTCCTTTGGATTGTTCTAAAATCAAGCAACAATACCAACTGCATGGACAATATTCGGCCGACTATGAACAACATAGTGTAATTTTCCAATCATTGACCTATATTCCTTTTCATCTATAGACTTAGATGCATTCTTCATCTGTTGTATCTTCAAGCCTATGAAAATTTCTATTTCCCCTACTAATGACATCTCAAATTCATTCTTCATTTCATCTGTAAAACAATTACTCATGTCATCATTACCTCCAAATATAATGTCATCTACAAATACTTCACTGACCAATATCTCATCTCCTTCAGACTTGAGATAAATGTTGCTATCATCACTGGTTCTAGTAAATTCTATCTTCATTAGATGAGTATGAAGCCATTCATACCATGCTTTGAGTTCCTGCTTTAATCCATACAAGGCTTTATGCAATTTGCATACCATGTCTTCCTTATCTGTCAATGCATAACCATCAGGTTGCTCTATATAAACCTCTTCTTCCAGTATTCCATTCAAAATTGCAGACTTAACATCCATCTAGTATACCTTTAAATTCCTATGAGCTACAAATGCAAGCAATGTTTTGACACCTTCCAGTCTTGCTACTAGTGCAAAAGTTTCAACATAGTCTTATCCTTCTTGCGCATAACCTTTGCATACTAATCTTGCCTTATTGTGAATTACAATACCATCTTCATTTAATTTGTTTCTAAACACCCATTTAGTACCTATAACATTCTTGTTTACCGATCAGGGTACCAGGGTCCAAGTGTTGTTCTTCTCAATTTGATCTAACTCCTCCTCCATAGCTTTTACCCATTGATCATCACCAAATGCCTCCTTAGCACTTCTAGGTTCAAAGGTGGAGATCATGCAAGAGTTCTCTCTTATTATCCTTCTAGTTAGTACACTAACATCCTTATCTCCAATTATCTATTTAGGACTGTGATTTAGTCTCACATACCTAGGAATAACATGATCATTCTCTTCAGGTTCAGCTTCTTCATTGTCATTTTCCTCTAAATTTATTTGTTCAGGTTGAACAAGTACATCAGGATTTGCTTTATCGATTTCTAATTTAACAGTTTCAGGTTCCAAAAGAAAAATGCAAGGATCTTCATCCTTCTTCTCAGAATTGGTTCCTTCTAAAATTTTAGGACATTCATCTACACAAACATCAACACTTTCAACAATTTTTGGTTTCTGGTTGTTGAAGCATTTATAAGCCTTACTCTTGGTGGAATAGCCAAGAAATATGCCTTCATCACTCTTAGCTTCAAACTTGCTTATGTAATCACTTTTTTTAATAAAACATTTGCATCCAAATATCTTAAAATAGCTAACATCAGGTGATCTCCCATACCAGTACTCATATGGGGTCTTGTCCTTACCTTTTTTTATCAGAACCCAGTTCATTGTGTAAACAGTTGTACTTACAGCTTCTTTCCAAAATGTTTTTGTTACACCTCCTTGTATCAACATAGTCCTAGCTACTTCAAACACTGACTGGTTATTTCTCTTTGCTATACCATTCTGTTGTGGTGTCCTTGGTGTAGAAAGTTGCTGCTTGATACCATTGTCATCACAATATTTAGTGAACTTTGTAGAAGTGAATTCACCACTTTGATCTATTCTTAGACATTTTATCTTTTTGCCACTCTCTTTCTCAGTTAATGCTCTGAATTCCTTGAATTTAGCAAATGATTCATTCTTATCCTTCAAGAGCGTGACCCACATCATCCTTGAACAATCATCAGTGAAGATCATGAAGTATCTGTCACCTTGAATGCTTCTTATTCTTATTGGTCCACATAGATTTGTATGAACCAAGTCTAAAAAGTGCTCAGCTGAGAAGGACTTGCTCTGAAAAGTTGAAGAAGTCATCTTTCCTAGTTGACATTCTTTACAAATAGCATTAACCGATTTGTCTAGCTAAGGCAGAACTCTTACTGTCTTAGACTTGCTTACTCTAACAATATTATCAAAATTTATATGACAAAATCTCCTATGCCAAAGCCATCTATCATCTATTTTTGCAATCAAACAATTGTTAACTTTAGGATTGAGATGAAATAGATTACCTCTGGTCTGTTTCCCAGCTGCAATCAATTCACCTTTGTTATCAAAGATTTTACACATTCCATTTCTGAACTCCAGTGAGTATCCTATGTCATTAAGTTGTGTCACACTTAAAAGATTGTTCTTTAGGCATTCAACCCAATAGAAATCATCAACACTTCTCTTCCCATTAAGAGAAATAACTCCTTTACCTTTAACCATACAGGGTGAGTCATTTCCAAATCTGACAATATTGTCATCAAATTCCTTATGGGAAAGAAATTTGCTCTGATCATCGGTCATGTGATGTGAACAACCACTATCAATGATCCAATCATCAGAGTTATCCTTTCTGGATACTAGTGCCTTCTGATCTGATATTTCTTCCTTAATAGCTACAAACATAATATCTTCACTAGCATCATCATCAGATTCTTCATTAGTAATACCACTGTTAATAGCTACAAGACAATCTCTCTTGCCTTTACCCTTATACTTCTTAGATTTGTCTTTCTTGTATTCATTTTCACCATTAGGGCAATTTTTTGCTATATGAACAATCTTGTTGCATGTGAAACATTTTAAAGGTAGCTTACCTCTATATTTATGAGTGCCTCTAGGCAGTCATTTTGCCAACAATGCTTCAAGTTCTACTAGACTGTCTTCATCTTTAGCATCTCTGTTGGATCTAGATTCATAGTTATGGCCAGTATCTCTACTTCTCACAAATGGGTTAGAGACAAAATCTCTAAATGTAGATTCTGATTTATGTACGCTACCATCATAGCCATTTAGTTCAAAAGCAGTAAGTTTGCCAATAATAGAGGCAAGAGATACCTTTGTCTTGTTAATGGATTTCAGCTCCTGGATAGCTGCAACTCAGATAGAATAGACCGGTAGCAAGGTTCTTAGTACCTTACTGATTATTGTGGCATCTTCCACTTTCCCTCCTGCACTCTTTATCTCACCAACTATCTTTTTAATCCTTTGACTGTACTACTAGATATTCTCACCTTCAAACATTCTCATATCGTCAAAATTTCCTCTTAAACTCTCCTCTTTGGAAATATTAACATGTTCATCACCACTATAAATCTCTTCTAATTTCTTCCATACTTCATATGCAGTTTCAAGACCATGAACATCTACATATTTAGCCTCAGACAGGGAGTTGATAATAGCTTCTAATGCCTGGTGATTTTATTGTTGTTCTTTCTCTTGATCATTAGTCAGGGGTCTAGTAGGAGTAGTATACTTATTTTCTATATGATCCCAATACTAACTACCAAGACTCTTAATGTAAATATTCATTCTATCACTCCATATTCTATAGTTATCTTGTTGAACTTCGGACCTTCTTTCTTCATCATGATCTACAAGATCTTTTCCTCGAGCTATTAGGCTTTTAGATTAAGAGGACCTGAGTCACTCTGATACCAATTGATGGTATGATGAGAGAATAAGTATATGGTAGAATACTGAGGTGGGGGGGGGGGTGAATCAGTATATTGGAAAACTGATACAAAGTTCCTGATCTTCAACTCAGTCAAACAAAGTAAACATATCTCAGTCAAAATGAATATTCATATGAATACTTGACATCAACCGGTTTAACTATTAGGACAAATTTAATAGTAAACAACTTCAATCTTATAAATATAAACAATGCTTAACCACAACTCAACATATTCATCTCTCAATGCTTCTACATAATATGCCTTAACTGTTAGGACAACTTTAACAGTAAACAACTTCAATCTTATAAATATCAACAATGCTTAATCATAACTCAACATATTCATCTCTCAATGCTTCTACATAATATGGCTTATCAAAAATTAACCATATCAACAAATAAGATCATAACCACAAAAGCATTCACCACTTGACACAAATATTTATACGTTGAAAACCCAATTAGGTAAAAACCACAGAAAGATGAGACTCACAAGGATAGCTATCTGAACTCTTTTGATGTTCTCCCTATTAGGAGCCAAGCCTGTTAAAGATTTACAATACATTATGTTAAGAACTAATTCTTGTTTAGGAATCACCTGGTTAAGGGATTTACAAACATGCCTTGATAAAAAGCACAATACCCTATTAGGAGTAACCTCACTGGAGGATTTAAGAATCCAAGCTAATGGACCACCTTGTTAGAGGATTTAATGAGTAACCAAGCTTGTTAGAGCTTACCCAGTTAAGGGATTTTACTTCTGTTGTAATTGTTAGAAAACAACAGGTTTTCTTGATCTGTCTAAGTAGCACTATATTCGCTTGATCAAATCCTTCTATGCTTCAATTTGCCTTCACTCAAAGTGCTGATCCATTCACCATTTCAGCAACTACACACTCAACAAGTTTTCTACCTATCTTGCCAGCAACCTTTACAACAACTTCATCGACCTTAAATAGAAATTGATTAGGTCGGTAACACAGCAAAAACCTAATTCTCATCATCAGGATTACAAACAAGTCGGTACAATCTTGACCGTTAGAAATCATGACAATCTCTTCACATTCTTCAAGAAAATTCCAACCGCTCCATGATCACCACTTCATTGGACTTTGTAACTCATCACACGTTGTGTATTAGACACAATCCACATAAGGGTGAAGTAGAGACAGATGATATGGGGGTGTACAACACTCGTGCCCAACAACAGTGTCAGAAGTTGCGCAGTTCCCACTTCGTACTCCTACTGCCTCCGCTTGCCCTCGACTTCTCAACCTATGACAAAGTATTTTATTATCATTTTTATAATTTTTTATCTATTAATTTTTTTAAAAGTTTCATTAGTAAAAATATGTTTAATTTTTTTTAAAAATTCTTATTTATTTTAAATAGTTATTACATTATAGCATACATAATATATAATTAAGTCATTTTAATACATATAACTTTTTCATAATATTATTATATACTTTTAAAAATATATATATAAATAAATAATAATTATTTTTGAATTTATATATTTAATTTTTTTTACATTAATAAAAATAAATTTAAATCTTAGCTATAAACACTAATAATTTCAACTTATAATTGATTTAATGTATGATATAAATTAATGTTTATAATTATGTAATACTATTATATTAATTTTAATATTAATTATATAATAATTGTTAAAATAAATAAAGATATTTAAAATAAATATATAATATATGATTGAAAATTTTTAAATATATAAATTCAAAAATATTTATTTATTTTTATTATATTAAAATGTTTTTATTTATTATTATATTAAAATATCTTTATTTATTCTAATAAAAATTTATTTTTAATATTAAAATTAGTATTATAGTATTACATAAATATAACTTAAATAATAAATTAGTTGATATCGTCCAAGGGGTTGAGCTTAACTAGTTAAAACACTGGGTTCTCACTGTGGAGACCCAAGTTCAATTCCCAATAGGGACATCTGAAGTGGAATTCTAAGTTGTGACTCTTGGCCTTCCATAGGATGGGGAAGGTCTTGGGGTCAATCTAATCAAATAGAATAATAATAATAATTCAAAGATATGTAATGGGGATGGGGCCCCCTACTGTGTCTCCACTGGTTCATAGCTCTAGTCAAAAGCTATTCAGGCTTTGGCCAATTACCGATCAAAAAAAATAAAAAAAATTAGTTGATATCATATATTAAATTTGTGAAAAGTTGAAATTATTAGTGTTTATAGCTAAGATTTAATGTATGACATCAACTAATCTATTATTTAAGTTAATAAAATAACCCCTTAACCTAACCCTACTCCTAATCTTATGTGAAAATCAATCTTAAAGCTAACCCTATCCTTAACCCCAAACATAACAATAACAATACTTCAAACTCTAATGATTAAATCAATTAAAACTCCCACCAATTTGTTTTTTAATATGATATATTTGTGTTTAGTTGGTAAATTTTTATGTAATATAAATAAATTGAGTTCATACTTTCAGTATGTGAAGATTATTTGCATCACCTTCATTTTTAGGCACTCTTCAATTCAAAGATATATGGGTGAACATATTGTGTATAGCAAGAACTTGCATTTTAAAGCTACAAACTTTAAGACTACTAGGATATTTGTGCATAAGTATTGATGATTTTAAATGCATAGTTATAGAGGCATCTTTAAGATTGGGGACACTTTAAAATGTGTACTTTTGACCCTTGCATACATAATGGATCTTACCATTGGATCTCAAATCAACAGATTGGATAGGTTCTAAGGAAATGCCAGCTCCTATGATCAAACCCTCCAATTTGACTTGGCCAACATATAGAGTGAACCTATGTGGCTACTAACTCTCTCACTTTGGGCTTTGCAAGACCTAGGCGGGTATACCTATTCACTAGTGGCTTTCGATGACTAATACTTTTTATAGCAAATGAGTTAAAGATTGTTGTTGTGGAAGCTATTCGATCTTTGTACTTGAAAATTATAAATATACACTATTGCTAATTGATTCTATATATCCTACTTGACTATTCCTATTGCTTTAAAATAAAGGTAATCAATATGGTGAAGGTTGTGATTTGTGACTGACCAATGTCTTTCCTGTTATTTGGGCTACAAAGTCTTATATTTCTCTAGGACTTAATGTATGATTTGTGAGACAGTTTTAAACTTACCCCCTTTGGTAAATCTGTCAGTTACTGTTTCTTATGAGATCTACTAAATGTTTATATCATAAACTACCTGAATGAATTTAACCCTAACCTTAAGGGACCATTCAAGGAGGAACTACAAGGAACAATTACAATCCACAAGTAGATCTTTTTTTAATCCAAATGTATAATATAGGAACATAAATTTCACTGTAAGAATACGAATAACCTTATCTCCTTTAGATAATATCACAAACAACTACCTACAGAAAATAAGGTGATCCACAACACATATGCAGAAGAAAACAATGGATTTTATTAAAAACTTCAAAATGGTACAATAGTTTGCCAGAGGCTATAGTATCTGTTCCATATCTAATATTCTAATAATGTCTTCATTTTACAAAATTTATATAAATATGTGAGCAACACCTATTCTATGAGAAGTTGTGTCTCTTCATCATTAACAATTTGATTATAATTGCTTAGTAAAGTGATAAATAAAAAGATTAAGCATGTCGAGATGATTAATATAACTGTTATTCTTATAGCATTTAGCGGCCACACTTTTCCTCTTCATATCTATCTCCAATGAAAAGAGATCAAACACTGTCTGGTTGACATGTGGAGCTACATCTTCATTTTGGTCAAATCTAGCCATGGCTTCTTCCTTAATTCATGCAAATTCCTCTTGCCATTGCTCTAATGGAGCTAGTTCGCCTTCTCTATAAACAACCGGTATTGTTGCAACACAGTCTTCATCCAATATTTGGAGGTCTTTATTCAGTGTGTCTGCATACTTGTCATGCTCTACCAGGTATTGGTTCCCTTGAACTCTTTCTTCTAGAGTCACAATCCCTGTGTATACTTTCCAATATTGGTTAGCATAGGGAAACATACCTTTGAACCTATGCTCAATGAAATCTTTTGCCAATTTGTTCATCTTCTATTGGGAATTGGTTAATTACTTTGCCAACTTTTCAGCCTTGATCCTCCAGTAGGAAGCATCTGATATAGAATCTAAGACTCTTTGGTCCGGTTGAAAATCCATATCTGGCTCATCTCTCCCCATAATAGGAGTCTTTTGTGACAACTGTCCTTGTAGCCTTTGGATTTCTTCAGTAGACATCTCATACAAGCCTTTGTAAGTGTTGTTCTCCATGACCAAAAACTTTGTTTGTTCCTGATTCAGTTTTGCTATATCCACGTTCAACTTGGTTGTGATTCTGGGATCAGTTTTCCCAACTTACTGGATCATCAGGTGGCTAAAAACTTGATCTGCATCAACAAGTATGTGTCTATTCTTCTTTGGATACAAGGCCCGTATCATGAGAGCCTTTTGATCTGGGTCATATCCTGAGCCCATAAAGATCTTGTCTATCTCTTATGGCGTGATCTTCTTGTTAGGGTCTTGCTTCTTGAAGAAACTATCAAACAGTAATGCAGACAGCATGTCCCATCCTGAGTAGATTAGCACACCAGCATCCTTGAGTAGCTGCCTTCCTTTCTCAGGTGTCATTTCTCTCATAGTAAGGTCCACCTCTTCTTGTAACCTTTGGACTTGTTCTTCCTTTGTTTTCTCTTTCATAATATTCGTAATCTATATTCCTTTATGTTGGTATAAAAATGTATCAAACTCTTTAGAGAAAATGAAGTCACTATCAACAATGAAATCTTCATGTTCATATATCCTTATGTCTCTAACATCCCGGACATTGTACTGTCTTGTCATGCCCAAACTTTTGGGCAAAACACTACCAGCAATTTTTTTTTAAAAAAAAATACTAAACTATAAGCAACCATTGCTTAAATTGATGTGACAACTTAATAAGTTGTTCCAAATGAATTTCTTAATTGATATTAAATACTAACATAACAATTACGATAATTCCTACTATCAAGTGGAAAGACTAAATCTTATAAGGGACATATTAAATTCCCTCAAAAGTCCATCTCATTTCAGTTGCGCTTATTAGCACTTAATTAGATCCAATTCTACTAAATAGACATTAATATATTACTTGGTTCGTTATCATTTATTTACTAAATATCAAGTTTCCTCCATCCTGTTACTACATCCTTCCTTAATAACTTTAATTAAAAAAAGCTTCTATTAATTCAACACTATTACTATTTCATTGCATTAATATTATCTATTTGAGTAGATACAATTAAGGTACCAAACCTCATTTTGATAATTAAATTATCTGATAAAAATATCCACTTGGGTTAACAAGGGTTGCAAGACTTAACACATAAATCTTATTATAGAGAAATTATATTACGCCACTACAATATCCTCTTAAATTAATAATTTATTTAACTATATTAAGTCATCCCATTTAATTATAAAAGAAAACATTTAGACCTCTAAAATGTAATTATATAATTTACATCAAGTTGTTATGTATTACTTTTTCCCAACATCATCTATTAAGAATTTTGTATTCATTAATCACATTACCTCTTTCTTTAAATTCAATCGATTAAACTTTTAAAATATATTTATGCAAATATGGTAACTATAATATTGTAGAAAAATTCATTATATTTTCCATTAAATTCCAAATTAGCTTATGAAAACCCGAAATTAATTTACCAAATTCATTAAAATTCCCCATAAGATTACACTCCAAAAACATTTAGAATTTAAACATCCTTTAAAAATATGCCCATTTGATTATTAAAATCATATATAGTTATAAAAATATTTAATCTAAAATTTTGCCCTATTCATTATATTAAAAGGTTTATTTAACATTGTTATATTATGAAAGTTTAAAATAAACATTAACCTCTTAGACATTTTGAACTTTCATGATTTAACTACATATTTTTCACACATATATAAAAATATTCATTTTCTAAAGATATACCTGTCCCCTATATCTTAACTAAAATATTAAATAATATAGAAACCCTAACTTCTTTATTTAAAAACTAATCCTCTTTACTTCTTGTCTTTTATATTTTTAAACTCACCCTAACCCCAACCAGGTTAGGGTTCCATGATATATATATTTTTTTCTTTATGTAGGGAGGAGGGTTTGTCTTTGCATGGGGCGACAATGGCCATGGAAGGTCAGGGTGGAGAAGCCTTTGATCATAGGGGGTGGTGGCAGTGGTTACGGGGGAGGGCTCCCCACAGGGTTGGCCACTGTCGGGCCTGCGGGTCACGGCCCACAGAGGCGGCCTTGGCCACCGCTATGGGTCGCGGCCTGCAACCGGTAGCGCCGCCGCTATGGGGTCACTGCCCACTGCGAGGGTTCCGCAGGGGCCGAGCCCCTTTTCCTTGCATTTATTTTTAATTAGTTTTTTTTTAAAGTTTTGTTTTGTAATATTTTTTTTTTATATAAATTATATATAAATATATATATATACGCAGGGGCCGAGCCCCTTTTCCTTGCATTTATTTTTAATTAGTTTTTTTTTTAAGTTTTGTTTTGTAATATTTGTTTTTTATATAAAATATATATATATATATATATATATATATATATATATATATATTTATATATAATTTATATTATATATATAAATATAATTTTAAAAATAAATACAAATAAATATATATAATATATATATTTATTTATATACATATATTTTAAATGTAAATATAAATAAATATATAGATATATATATTTATTTATATGCATATATTTTGAATGCTCATTGGATTTAGGGCTAAACTTTCATTTAAGCAAATATAAATTATTTTTCCTTTCAAAAACATAGAACAGATTATTATTACTTCTCAAATTTAAATCAAGGTATTATTATTATTTTTTTTAAGTTGAATACCATAAATTAGAGGTAGACTAAATAATTTAGATTTATTTTCTACAATAAATGAATGATAGAAATCCAATGAAATTATACAACTATAGAATATGATATTATTTAAATCAAATAGGCTATTCATGTCTAGATTTTATTTTCTGCAAAAAGGTAAATAATAGAGTTTAATAATTTTAACAACTATATAAATATGTGATTATTTAAACTAGATAGACCATTTAATTTCTAGACTTAAATTTCTGCAAATAAATATGTGATTTTAATTTCTACAACTTTATTTATCTAGGGTCATTTGAATCTATCCTTAGAGATATGCAAATGGGAAATAAATTGAATATTTACTTTCAAAGTAACATGCATGCATTCATTTAAATTTTTTTTAAGAACAATACAAACTAAATCCCAACAGAATCATTTCATTTAGGCAATAATAGATTAATAGAAATAATACATTTGTTTAAGGCATTTTTAGAATACAATATAGACATTATTACAAGAGGGAGAAAATACCCAAACTAGTCTCTCATTTGTATCAAATGAGGACTCTAACTAAAATAAATACATTTTCTATTTCAGGTAATTTATAACATATAGTTTCTCTTTACATTTCTGCAACTTAAAATATAAACTATTCCTTTTTCCAATTCTTTTTCTGCAAAACATAAGTCCAACAACTTCTACTTGTCCTTCTCTTTTCTTTCAACAACCTGCAATAATTCATAGGCTATGACCATGGAGTGCTCACCTCCCAGCCTAGGCTAACTAGTAGCCACCCCCGAGCTTGGAGAACCAAGCCCTAGACAGGTTACACACATGCAAACACAATAAACAAGGGGGAAACAATCACAAACATATTCTCATCCCTGGGCTACACTGCATCACACAATGTGATGTCTTTTCAAGGGTGGTAGTGGACCAAGTATCCTGAGGAGACTGCAAGTATGGTAAAACACAAAGCCACCTCATGGAAAACCAAAATATATCATAAGTATAATAGCCCCACATCCTTATGCCCCCCAAGGCATTCAAGCCTTATTTCCCTCCTTATGACCCCCAAATGCATATACATGCCATGCAACAAGGGTCACATTAATATCCCTTGAGAACACTCTCACAATGAGAGCCTCTCACTCGAGGGCTATCAAACTTCTACCACCCACAAGACCATCCTCTCTCCCAAGAGTAGGAGGCCTTGGTTACTCCCAAAACATAGATTTCATACAAGAAATAAAAATACGAAACACATAATAATTTTTCCAAAAGAAAAATGCAAGAGAGAAATTTTTTTTCACACAAAAGATCTTTAAACACAATCATGCAACATAAAATAACATAGGGAGAAGATAAACCGACCTTCAAACTGCCCAAAGGTATGGTAGTCTAGTTGAGGATGAGTAGCCCAAATCCACAAACCTAGTTTCTCTACACTTAACCAAATTTCCTACACCAAATCTTTTCTCTTTTCAAAATTGCATTGTCTCTAAAAATGCAGAGTGGGTGATTACCCACTAATTTCCTCATTCTTTCTTAAGAAGGCCTTTGTGAGAGTTCTCACAGGTTTCTAAAACTGAAAAGGAAAGGTAGGGTAAAATGGGAAAGGGATCTCACATCCAAAAAGGAAGGTTAACAACTTAGATGATGCCTTCTAATTTTCAATTTTCGCTCAACTTAGGAAACCACTTTTTTAGGGTGTTTAAATGGTCACATGGGAGTTGAAACATGCCTAAAATTACTCCTAACCCTTAGGTATACCTTATGGGCTTTAGGAAACACTCTTAAACTACCCCTAGGTGTCCATTTAACCCCTTTTAAACCCCTCTAAAGTTAATTTTCGGGTCAAACCTAAGTTGACCACCCCAAAGATTCTTTACCCTAGAAAAATATAGAACCACATTAATTTATTTGATAAAGCTATGGTTAAACAACTCTCTCCATGAGACAGTTCAAAAATCAAACATAAATCAACACGTGTCAAGTGACACAATAAAAATACTTTTACAAAATTATACATGAAATCTTGTCTCTTGTTGGATTTACACAAATAAATAAATTCAATCTAACACACATGCAACATCCACTTTCACAAATAAAAATACTATACAAACGGGGTGTTGTCTCTCCAAATAGACAAACCCTGGTTTTACAAACGTACATAGGTCTAGGTTTGGTTCTCCATAATGTTTCCATGGTCACATGGATAATTTTCCTGAGCATATCAATTACACATTAGTACTTCCAAATATCCTCATAAATATTAAACACATGAATAAGAATGCACATCAAACACTCTGCATACAATTGATATTAACAAATCAATATCTCATATATCCCAATTTATCCACATAAGCCATTATCATAATTCTCATAATTTTGATCCATATATAAGACATGCATCCTATTTCTATCATCATCATAAAGTCTTGCAAATCCATTAATGACATACATCATCTCAAAGCTATCCTATTCTAGAATCATATAAAGTTATGTATCCTTAACACATCAAAATGTACACCACAAGGTGAAATAACTTTATAACTTGGTTCAATTACTTTTCCCACCAACTTATCTGTCTAACCTAGCCCATTCTATTGAATTATATAGCATTTATTAATAGGGTCAAACATGGTCAACTAAGTTAATCAAAGCTTGGTTTGGGGAAGGCCTTACATGTCTGGTCATCAGATCCATCTACACACCATCCTCAAATCCAAGAGGATATTCTTCTCTAGGGGAATCAACTGGAATAACATTAGAGATGGATTGAGGAGACAATTGAGACAAGGGCTCTGTATCCTTGATATTTCTAATGTGCACTTCATAGACATAGGCAGACACTCCCTCAAGCAACTCTAGCTCATGATCCATAAGTTTGTTTGTTGCGTCCAAGGGATCTTTGATGTTTCGAAGCATGCCCTCGTTTATTCTCCCTTGGAAGAGTTTCCATTTGTAAGCTTGTAACACTTTCTCATACTTATCCCTTTTTTCATTAGCTTCTTTCCTTCTCATGTTTCTGATGAAATCATCAGGCATGAGCGACACATGCTCTCTAGCCTTGAGTTTCTAGGATGACCTTGCTGCCCCTATGTATAACTCTTTGAACTTTTGACAGTAAAATCTAAAAAACACCAATAATTCAGGCACAATGGATTGTTTTCCATGGTCAATCAAGTGTTGGGCACTTACTATTGATAGCTGTCTGACAATCTCTAGGCATGACACTCTGTTAGGCATGGTGATAGGCAATACATATGGTTTTCCTTAAAATCTATACACTATTATTTGAGTACAATTTGAAAAGTAGTAAAAATCTCCCCAATTGTGCTCAATTGTGGTGTCTATGCCATAATCTTTTGGCCTCAAGAATCTCTGAATTTCAAGAGACAAGGCATGATCACACGGGTATCTCAACAATCTGTATAGTGTCTTAACAAAGTACTCCTCGAAATGCCAGTACTAGTTGTTGTTGTATCTTTGGTCCCATGAAGATATCCATAGTTGCACAGGCTTCCTTATCCTAGCCTTATCATATGCCCTAATGCATGACTCATCTAGCCATAGCCCTTTGTCTTGTCAAACATAAAACAACATGTGCATAAGAATAGAATAGAACTTGCAATACACATTAATCACATCTCCTTTCAGTTTTTCTAGTCCATGATTGATGGCATCAACAAGATAAGTAGAAAAATCAAATAATCGGGGATCTTTAGATTGCAAATCCACATAGATGACCATGGCCACTATATCCATCAAGGGATGAGCCTCTATTCCTAGAACCTTAACAGTGCAGTAGTATGTACACTTGAAGTAGGGATGAGACAAATTGACATCATAGGGAGTTTTGTCATCTTTACCAAATGGTACTATCGATCCTGCAACCCTGGGTCTATGGATAGGGAGTCTCCACCTCTTATAGATGTCCTCCAGGTTGAAGTACTCTTGTGCAAATTTCTTAGTATCAATTTTCTCTTCAAACCCCCTATCCAGATTAAACACAATATGAATGACTTCCTTAGTAATTGATAGTATTGGTTCCCCCATGTAATGATATATAGTTTTGGTCTTGGGGTCATAATTGTTGGCTAGGGATTTCATAAGTTCAACATAAACAAAGACATTAGCTACTGTTAGTTTTCCCAAATTTAGTCTCCATAAATTCTTCATGGGTTTAGGTACGTTCCTTCTGATATACCCAAAAATAAATAGCTCATGGCCTCTTATCTCCATCCATATATCTCCAAGATGCTCAAATCTGCTTCTGAACCCTCCTCATCAACCTTAACCTTCTTAGACCTGAGGCTTGATGAGGGACATTGGTCAATCAAATCTTGGGCCAGTGAACACCCTTCCCTCTTTTGTCTCTTAGATTGGGTTTCTTTTGCTTTCCTAACCTTACTGGCTTTTAAAGATGATGAATCCATTTCAATTACAGGGTTCTGAGGGTGAATAACTTACTTGAATTCTGAGGGCTTCTCTTGTGAATCCAACTTTGAATTTTCTGGTTCTGAATCGCTCTCTGTGAATTCTCTCAAGGACTGTCAATTTATGGTGATGTGACTTTACAGAGATTTGTTTTGATCTTCACGGCAACATGTAATCATTTGTCTAGTAGTGTTTCAAATTTCTCATCAATGCTCATTTAATATTACAACTGTGTTGTACTTTGATGAAATCATATGTCTCAATGGCTTTACCTTATGTTTCCCCAAAACATCATATTCCATTGATATCATTCTTTACTTCAGTGAAATTGACATCATTGCCAGCACATCTCTCAGTTTCATCAATATCCTCATTTTTATCGAAGCCTTACTTTAGGTGTGTGCATCGATGTAATGTTTTATCAGCTCATTGAAATCTTGCTTTTGATGAAAATCCTTTCATCGCCAAGTCTCTCCATTGTCTTATTGATGTTAGAATTCCATTGAAACATTTTTTATTACCTGGCCCTTGTACCAGCATCACTCAAATTTCCCCTTTCGGTGAGAGAAGAATACCCTCCTTCAACTTCTTATGTTTGACTGATAACAAGTTATCGATGGAAATTTCTCATGTTTCTTCTATCCTTTATTCTTCAATGAGAAAGCTATTTTCGGTCAACAACTTTTGTGCCTCTTCGATACCCTCCTTTCATCGAAATAGCTTCGTCGATCAAATATCAATTGTTTCCTTCGATATTACTCTTTCGGCCAAAATTCCTCCCTTGGCGAGCTGTTCACATATCTCATCGACATCATAGTTTCATCGATACCCTTTATTTAATCGGTGGGACCACTTCTGATTTCCTCGATGTACTTTCTGTTGATGGAACTAATTTTTTCAGTGAATCCCTTTGGAGGTCTATCGCGACCAAGGTTTGTTTGATAAGTCACTTATCGATAGAATCTTGGTAGGTTTCTTCGATAGAATTATTTTGGTCAAACTGGGCGTTTCTATGAAGGATGAATACCTATTACTGACAACTTTGGTTTAGGCGATGACTTAGGGATTTTTGGTATCAATGGGGTTTTTAGGGTCTCTATCAAAATTATCAAGGAGATATTTAGCCTTTTATTATTCTTTTCAAAAAAACATCTTAGCTCCCTATAAAACCATGGATTTTTACATTTTAAAATCTGATGCTCAACACTTACAATGTGCCTTGTTACTACCTAGAAGCCAAAATAGTAGATATCCCATGTTTGATGGATCCAACTATTCCTTTTGGAGCAGAAGAAGGGAGACCTATATTTCCTCCCTTGGTTTTGATGTCTGGATGTCTGTCAAGAGTGGGTATGTTGTCCCTAGTGTTCCTCTCACTGATCTGGATGCCAAGAAGGAGTATGAGAATAATGTAAAGGCCAAACATGTTATTTTGAGTGGGTTGTCTGATAATGAGTTTGTCAAGGTCATGCATTGTGCATCTGCCAAGGAGACTTGGGATAAAATGCAGAGGTTATTTGAAGGAGATGCAAAAGTCAAAGAGGCCAAGCTGCAAGCACTAAGGGGCCAACTTGAGGGCATCAAGATGAAAGATGATGAAAAGATTGCAGACTACCTTCACGGATTTGATGAAACTACGAATACCATCAAAGGACTTGGAGAAGATATTGCAGATGAGATCCTTGTCAAGAAGGTACAATGGATGAACTATTTGACTCACTAACAACCTATGAGATGAGAACAATTGGTGATGCTTCCTTAAGGAAAGAGGTAGCATTCTGTTGGAATCCAATAACACTTAGAGGGGGGGGGTGAATCAATGTTATACCAGAATGATAAATTTTAGCCTTATTAAAACATGCATACACCAACTGGTATACCAATACACATAGAATTGAAAAAAGTAAAGCAACCAATAAGCCAATGACATAAATAAGAACCGTAACATAGAATTATACATGGAAAACCTCAATGAGGAAAAACCATGGTGGGATTTGTGACCCACAATATCAATCCATTGACCATATGAAGGGATATTAAAAACATGAGGGGCCCACACTTGCAGGAAGGCTTACAACCTAGACCACACTACTCAATCACAAAAGAAGCCTCACTAACTACATATAAATCTAGACTACAATCTGGAGAAGTGTTGAACTGCTAAGATAGTATCTTCTATGCCAGAATATAGTTCTGGTCTGAAACCCTAAACCCTTTACCAGAATAACCCTTACATGAATTTCCTCACATACATACTCTCTCTGATATATTTCACATCTCCATCAATTACATATTCACATGATTGTACTTCATATCAAAATGATCTATCAAACTGGCCTATATACCCTATACAAATTATCATGCCTTATGTTGGCTTACAAAGATATATACAATATCAAATTCCATGTCGAGCAGATAACATAAATGGATAAATATTAAAACCAATTGCTGATGCCAGATCCAAGAGATGCCGGCCTCCAATACCGATAACTTTTTCTAAACCATGTTGGCCTCCAATACCAATAACCTTTTCTAAACCATATCGGCCTGCATTGTCGTAACCAAAGTAATCCTTATGTCCTACCGGTATCTGTGCCAGTGCTGGTGCCCCTGTAGTATCTGTCAAGTGTCTATCAATACTCAACTGAACCAAAACATGAAATCAGAACACAATACCATGTTTCCATCAATGACAATGTAGTGAAACCGACCAATTGAGTGTCAATTATCAACAATCTCCCCCTTTGGCATTGATGGCAACGCTCATGTGAAAAATGGTCAAGGTTTCATCTGTCAGTTTCATCCTGCTTGCTCCCCTAGAGATGAATATTCATTAATGAAAAATAATCCACATCTCCATATCTCCATAACTCCCCCTAATGTATACAACTCCTTCTACTCCTTTTCACATCTATACAACTCGCCCTTTGACATCAATGCCATCAAAAATTCTAAAAAGAATGTCAAAGATTCAAAAAAATTTAGAATGAATATCCCAAAAATATCTTACCGGAGCTTAACCAGTTTCAAAACTTCCAGATAAGTCTTCTCCAGTAGTTCAAGATAGGTATCCCAACCTATTTTGAGTGTGTCGTAAATAGATACAAGTCCACTTAATATATGTGAAAATGACTCTTTTTCATTTACCTATGTCTGTGTGGGATTTCCCACCATATCCATACACTCTTTCTTATGTAGACTGAGTGAATCAAACCAGGGACTCACCAAGCCTCTCAGACTTCTGGCTCTTCTTATTATTTTGGCTCTTTCCTTCTTAAGAATAGAAATTTTGGTTTTCCTAAATCAAAATTTTTCCATCAATGGATGTAGTCAATGAAATTAGTTCGTTAAAGGAATTACATATATTTGCAATTTGGTCTTGAAGCTCTTTTATTTTCTTATCCACATTAGCTATAAGTATATCAGTGTTACAACATATCGTATAAATATTTGTACATTGCTTCTGTAAAGCGGAAAATCGCGATCGAACCCTAGTTGTTCTCCCCTCTTCCAACTCTGAGGAGAGAGAAGGGAGGTTCGCTAGGATTCGATGGTTTTCACTTAGGGGAGAGACTTTACATTCAAAAGAGGGGTTGAAACCCACAAGATCCAATCCCACGCAATGCAAGATTGGATGCTAAATGTGTTTCAAGGGTTAAGACAGCAAGGCTACCCTCTTTTGTAAAGAATGTTGATAGAAGAATTAAGCTAAGCATGCATAGAAAGTGATAAAGATTCGCTTATAAACTGAGATAGGAATACAGTATGAAGCTGCGGACCTAGAATTAGCAGTAAAATGTCGATATGGCACTGTCCTGCAAATTTGAGCAAAAGTTGTCGGGACGATGGCGCCCGACGCCACGGTCCTCCGAAAAATCCACGAAACGAAGGGGGATCTGTTCGTCTCTGCACAAGGATTCCAGATCTTCAATTTCAGCCGTGTACCTGCAACCTACACACAGAAAAGTGAAGATGATTGGGGGGTTAGGGATTAGGGGTTTGCCTTTAGGTCAAACCCTAGTTTTGGAATTAACCAAGAAATGAGCAAGTGCTGTAAATGTAAATGTATGTAAAACAAGTACTAATACCTTGTTCTAAGGATGTTTGTATCCTTATGTGCGAAGGTATAGATGTTGTATGTTGTATGTTGTAGCATGTAGTGTGTGATCTCCTCTTCAATGGTTGAATCCTTGTCTTGAATGCAACACTTAGCCTTGAATGGAGACTTGAAATGATCAATTGCTTGAAGGAATGCTTGAATGCTTGAATGCTTGAATGTTTGAGTATAGTTTCCATGCTTTTACACATATGTCCTTCTCATGCCAAATGAGAGAGAAAAATGTAGTTTATATACTTGTCATTTAGGGCTGATAGACTGATTTTCCCGACCTTAGGCCGACCAGGAAAGTTAATTTCCAAATTGCAAACAAAAAGACCTGAGACCCCTTAGGAGACCGGGCCCAAAATAGGAGGTTCAGGCCAGGGTGCTTGAAAAATGCAGTTTTCAGTGTCGTGAGCAAGTTTCGGGGTCTCCATTCAGGTTGCGTGTTGCGTCGCCATCGTGAAGACCGAAATGCAGTCAAAATTGCAAGTGTCACAATTTTAGGATGCTACAGCTTCAATGAATTTTCTATTAGTTTAAGCTTCTCATCAATCTTCTTCTTCTCTGATTCAATCACCTGATCAAATGCAGCTCTCTTAGCCTAAGTAAACCTCTCCAATGCTTGTCGGTTTGAAATCTATTGTAAGGATTGAAAATCCTTTGAAATATGCTTAGTAATTATCTTAAGCTTGCCGGATGGGCTCGCTTCATTATCAATCTTGCACTTCGAGACTAGTCTATGTAAAATAGTGATTGAGTGATCAATAATCCCTTTATCTGTAGATCCCTCCCTCATTAGTTTTTGTGTTGTCATCATCATGAGTTCAGTAGGACTCATCTCTATTGTGTTTTTCTTTTCAGCCTGTGAGGTGTCAATTGACAAATATGATGGACCAACTACTGGTTCCTTGTTGGATTCTCTTTTCTTCTCCTCTGATTTTTTATCCTTTATAACTTCCTCACTTGCACCAGTGGCTTCGCCACTTGGTCTAGTTAGTGTAACTACTGGTTCCTCTGTAGGAACTGTAACCTCAACCTATACATTTGTATCTAGAGGAATTTTATCCTCAATATTAGTATCTTGTACATCATCAACTTTTCCACTCTCTGTATTAACCAGTATCTCAATATTTATCTGTACATCTATGTCAACAGAGGGCTTAATTTCCACTATCTTAATATTTTTCAACACTGAGGGTGAAGTACCCCTAATCCCCTTTCCTTTTCCTCAACCAAGGTGTCTATAGTGTCTATCTTTATTTCTAGTGAAGTAAAGACTCCTTTGTTCTCTCCAAGGAATTTAACCCATGCTTTTTGAGTCTCCTTTATTATTTCGTTTACCCTTCCTAGCATCAGACTAGTTATTCTATGTTTGCTATTAAAAACTTTACTATCTGCCACCACAAGTGTCTTTTCCATTTCATCTGGAGCAATAGTAACACATAGATAATAGCTCTTGAATTTTAATATGCTTGTCTTCTTGCATAGTTGACAGTCTTCTAGGATCTAACATATTATACAACTCAACTGATATTTAATTTTTAATTTCTATTATGGCTTTCTTATAAATGTCCAAGTATAATAAGATTTCTTCCTCTACCTCTCTTTGTTCATCATCCTCTAAATGATCATAGTAAAATTGTACGTTCTTCAACATGCCATCCTTAGTGATTTCATCTACTAACTCTGTACAAGTTTTAGGTGGAACCTTACTAGATTGAATAGTTGTATCAGTGTCATTCTTCTTCTTCCTCTTTGTAGTTCCAAATACAGATGAAGTGGTTACTTTTGGTGCTTTATTCTGTACCGGTATTTTGATTGTAACCTTTCTAACCCGTTGCTTTTTAGCTTCTAACTTTATTTCCTTTGTTTTCTTCCTTACAACTCTCTTGAATACCAATGGCGTGTCATCCTTAGATTCAGATTCTGTGGTAACAGGCTCAATGTGAACTTTTGGATTCTTCCTCTTCCTTCCTTTCTCTAGGACAACATCAATTTTCTTTCTTTTCCTTCTTTCTTCTCTCTCTTCTTCCGGTTGAACTCTATTCCAATCTCATGTGTTTTCTGTTGTGCAGTACCATAGGGCTTCTCTACCTCAGCAATAGGTGCATCAATCAACATGTTTGCATAGGCATCAAGAATATGTACATCCATCTCATAGCCCATTTCCTCCATCCAAATCTTTCGGGGCTTAACTACTTCCATAAGAGTTTCATCCTTCTTCACCATGAAGCATATGTCTATTGAATATGTTTCTACAATATGCTCAAGTACCCTTACCATAGTCCTCATATATTTTTGGAATTCCTTGAAATATCCCCAAACTTTATCATCTCTCTGACTTCCTAAAGCAGCAATTAAATGTTTCAATTGTGTCCCTACCAGGATGTCAAATTCCCATTGCCTTTTACCAAAACTGGGTGTATCATTCATGAAAACTAACATTAAGCAAACTATCAAGTTGTCATACCAGAAGGTACCCTTACCCTTAATTTTTCCTAGGTTTATTAACAATTCATCTACAATCCAACCGCATAGATCCAATTTCACATTTTCTCTCATCATTTTGTATGTAGCTAAAATGCAGGAATTGGAAACAAAATTCAATCAGTTTGACTGAGTTACCTTATACTCGATGATCATGCTATTGAATTTGATGTCTGTGTTGGTAATAGTGCTCACTCTCATAGATCTTCTGTCAGATGTCGTGTCAATGATTTTATTCATGAAATCATTTGAACCCTTCTTGTCTAGATGTTTCCCAACCGATGGTAAACCAGTGATTACCCGGATGACTTCCTTGGTGATTTTGTAAGGTCTGTCTAACCATATAAATTCCCAATGTACTCTACTCAAAACATATCTAATTATCTCATCTTCAAATTTTGGAATGTCCACAATGCTGGTAAAGCCTAAGTCTTCAATGTATTTGAATATCAGTTTGATCTTCTTAGATTCTCATATCAGCTAGCTCATACATATTCCCTTTATTTCATAAGTTCCCAAGTCCTCAATGTGACAGTGTATATATTCCCTAACATCTTCTACATAGACAACTCCCTTCATAACGTGAGAAAATGCTCCAACCAAATCTTCCATGGTAGCCACATGTGGATACCACTTGAAAATTGGCCTAGGGAGGTCCTTGACCTTTACTACAGTCGGGTTTGCAACAAAAATAGGAATAGATGATGATTTCACTTCCATGTTTAAAGATAAATATGTTTTGATCACTCTTGGTGAAAACCTCCAACAAATTCTTCCAGATGCTAGTGAAATCACTCAAGAAGAAATTGGATTGATATGTAATGCCTTTGATCTCTCCTAGTCTCTCTAAATCGCTCTAAAATTGCTTTGAATGCAAGGTAATCAAAAGAAGTGAATTCAACCTTTTAACCTCCTTGAAGAACCCTAATCTTCTATTGACATAAATGATTATTGGTAACAAATACCAGATCTCGCACAAAAATATCCATGCCACATAATCATCTCCAATGTCTAGAACATCTTCCAGAACCTCTTCCTAGGGCATATGCAGCATCTTCATGAATTTTGCCTACTCCTAAGGCATCTGCCTTAGTTATCGGAGGAGATACCTGCCGGTGCGGGAGCAACCTCTTCTACCAGATGAGGAATCGAGACATTTCCATCTGATGATTGTTCTTCAGTCTTCCTAACCCATCTCTAAGTATGATCTTGTTGGATTTCACTAACCTTCTTTTTCCCTTTCTCATTTGATCCTTCATTACCAACCCGTGGATTTCTGCTTCTACAAAATTTAGCAATATGTCCAACCTCATTACATGCATAACATGTAACATTGTTCCTTTGAATTGCTTTTCTAAAACTGGTGAAATTGCTTGACCTTCACTTATTAGCCATATGTCTAAACTTTCCACATGCAAAGCATTTAATATTCATTCTACAATCTTCTATTTTATGACCATACTTATTGCATTTAGAACATTTACTGGGAGTAGAATCAGGGTTATGATTTGCTCTGTTTCTACATTGTCTAGCCATGTGACCAAATCTATTGCAAACAAAACATCAACCATTGAATTTATAAGCATTAAATTGCCTTACCGGCGCCTTATTATTTTGATCTTCATTAGCAGTACTAGAACTCTATCCTTGATCAAATCCAAGCTTGCGGGAATCTCTAATTTGCCTTTGTCTCTTCAATAACTCATCTAGCTGTGCTGAGTTAATCTTGAATTTTTTTAATACTCACTTGGAGTAGTTAAGTCTTCTCTCAAAATTATCATTTGTCTCTCAAGCTCTTGTTCATTACTATGGGATTGTACTAAATTAGTTCTCAACATATCATTCTCATGAACCAACCTACCACATTCTTCAAATTTGTTCTCTAGGGATACAATAAGATTTTCTTCCTTTTTCTTCCTATTCTCAATCTCCTTAGACATCCTCATAGTTATAACTTGCATTTCATTTTCCATAACCATGTTCTCATAGTTCAATTTCTGACATTTTTCCTTAAGTGCATCTTTCTCTTCATCATCCTGACTTTGTAAAAGTTCCTTCCTCCTAGCCTGAATAGATGATAGCCTCTCTTGTAGGACAAATATGAATTCCTTAGTAGAAATCAATTCATCTTGTAGCTTTAAGCTCTTCAACCTTTCAACATCATAATCTTCAAGTGCCATCTCAAGTTGCTTCTCCAAATCCATATCCATGGATTCTAGATTCAGGATCTTCCCCGAGTTGTTAAACTTCCTCTGAGGCATAAGGCTATGATACCAATTGTTGGAATCCAATAACCCTGAGAGGGGGGTGAATCACTGTTATACCAGAATGATCAATTTTAGCCCTATTAAAACATGCATACACTAACCGTATACTGGTACACATAGAATTGAAAGAAGTAAAGCAACCAATAAGCCAATCACATAAATGAGAACCATAACACACAAAATTATATATGGAAAACCTCAAAGATAGAAAACCACGATGGGATTTGTGACCCACAATATCAATCCATTGGCCATATGAAGAGATATTACAAAATATGAAGGACCTGCACTTGCAGGAAGGCTTACAGCCTAGAGCACATTGCTTAATCACAAAAGGAGCCTCACTGACTTCATATAAATCCAGACTACAATCCAGAGAAATTTTGAACTACTAAGATAGCATCTTCTATGCCAGAATGCAGTTTTGGTTTAAGCTCTATCTGTTCCAATCTGAAACCCTAAACCCTTTACCGGAATAACCCTTACATGAATTTCCTCACATACATAATCTCTCTGATATATTTCACATCTCCATCAATTACATATTCACATGATTTTACTTCATATTAAAATGAACTATCAAACTGACCTATATATGCTATACAAATTATCATGCCTTATGTCATCTTACAAAGATATATACAATATCAAATTCCATGTCGGCAAGATAACAAAAATACATAAATATTAAAACCAATTGCTGATGCCGGATCCAAGAGATGTCAGCCTCCAATACCAATAACCTTTTCTAAACCATGTCCGTCTACATTGCCGGTAACCAGAGTAATCCTTATGTCCTATCGATGTCGGTACCGGTGTTAGTGTAGTATCTATGAAGTTCCTATCAGTACACAACTGAACCAAAACATGAAGCCAGAACACAATACCATGTTGCCATCAATGACAACATAGTGAAACTAACCAATTGAGTGTCAATTGCCAATAGTTCAACACCACCCAAAAGGGAAAAGAAGTAGCCGCTCACAAATGATCCAGTGAAGACTTTGATGCAGAGGTAGAAAACTTTGTTACAAAACTCAATAGAGGATCCGGTAAGTATAAAGGAAAGGTACAATTCAAATGCTTCAACTATGGTAAGGTTGGACACTTTGCTGCAAAATGTCCTTACAATGAAATCGATGGAGATGAGTCAAGAGAGTTTAGCAGGCCTATTGGCAAAGATAGAGAAAGAAATGTCTACCAGCAAGGAAGAAGAGGGTACCAGAATGAGAACAACCTATATACTATTGAGGATGATGCCACATATGAAGAAAGTGCCTTACAGGATGACTACCATGAGAATGAAAGAAAATTTAATATCTTTATGGCATTTGATGAACCGGTTGGTGAAGATGAGAAAGAAGAGGATATTGAGGATGGAGTGGATTTAGAAGGAGAGATTATAACTCCTCTTGAGGAACTAAGTAAAACAAGAAGAGAACTCAAGAAGGTCAAGAATGTTGCAGTAGATGAACAAGGTCTCTTGAAGCAATCCCTGTATGAGTTCAGTAAAGTTATATCTGACTTGAAACTGTAGCTGGAAGAAATAAAGAGAATATGTGAAGTTACATCCTCTGATCTAATGAAGAAGGAAAAGGAGCTTCAAGATCTAGAAGTAGAAATAGTGAAGCTCAAAAAGGAGCTTCAAGAAAGTAAAGAAGAAATAAAAGTGAGCAAATATGAAGGCAGCACCGAAGCCTTAGATAAGATGTTGAGCAAACAAAAGCAATCCAAAGATACCAGTGGCTTAGGATTTGAAGAAGGTCAAAGTTTAAATAGAAAAGACACATCTAGTAAAGAAATAAAGTTCACCTCTTCAAATGAAGGTGAAGAAAAGAAAACATTCACTGTAGGCAAGGATACTGCTAAAAAGACATATGCAGATGTTGTTGGAAATCGCCACACAAGATGACATACACAAGCAATGAATTAGAGGCTACACTCTCGATACCGACATGTAGATCTAAGGATAAATGCAAGAGTTGACCATGAAGGATCCACCAGAGTCAATAGCAAGAAGGGAAGACCCCTGATGAGGGAGTTCTTTGCAGGACCAAGGCAACCTAACTAGTATGTTTCTAACTTTCATGGTTACTCTTACCGATGTAACGAATTTGAGCATAGAATAGATGATTGTAGATTAACCAATAAGCCCTCTATGAGTTATGAAAGTAGAAATCCATTTAATGCACTCTAGAATATGAATTTTGTTTGTTATTAGTGCAATGGATATGGTCATAGGAGTTTTGAATGTAGGAAGAATAAACCGATGACCTACAATAATTTTAAGGATTTATCTTTAAATGAAAATGTGAAATGCTATAACTATCAAGAGTATGGACATATAGCATAGTTTTTTAAAAATGGGAAGATCAAATAAAAGAAGACAAATCCCGATCCAGAACCAGCAGTTGAACTGGAGCTGAAAATAGCAACTGACAAAAAGAAGGAAACCAAACCGGTATGGGTTGAGAAAGAAAAAGAAAAGGCAGAATCAAGTTTGATAGTGCAGACTGCCTTACATGCTAGAAGGAAAAATCTATGGGTTGTAGATAGTGGTTTTTCCAACCACATGACTGGTGATAAAAATAAATTTATTTAAATTGAAGACTGGAATGGTGATTCAGTAAGATTTGCAGACAACTCATCAATCAAAATAAAGGGAAAAGGTACTCTAAGTATCGATGGAAAATTGAAGGCACATGATGTATATAATGTGGAAGGCCTAAAGAACAATCTGTTGAGTGTAAGTCAGATGTGTGACAAAGGTTATAAATTCACCTTTGACTCAACTAGTTGCCAGATAAAGAAAGATAGTAACGGTCAGGTTGTCACAGAAGGAAAAAGAATATATGGCAATGTTTACAACTTGAAGGAATGCTACGAGTCTCAATGCATGATAGGACAGGTTGATGAAATTTGGTTATGGCACCGAAGATTAGGCAACATAAACTTTGATATCTTAGTTGTAGTGAGAAGAAAGGGGTGTGTGAGGAATATTCTACCCATGATCAAACCGGTAAGCACATTTTGTGATGAATGTGTGAAAGGAAAGAAAACTAAGGTGAATTTTAGGAAAAAAGAGCACAACACCTCCACACCACTTGAAATTGTGCATATAGATCTGTGTCATCCAACTAGGACAAGAGAGCTTGTTGGTGAAAGATATTTTATGATTTTTATTGATGATTACTCAAGAATGACATGGGTCACCTTCTTACAAGATAAGTCACAAGCATTTGACAGATTCAAGATCTTTAGGAAGATGGTGGAGAAAGAAAGTGGGTGTAATCTAAAATGTCTAAGATCAGACTAGGGTAAAGATTTTACATCAAATGAATTTGAATATTACTGTGAAAAACATGGAATTAGAAGGCAATACTCAGCCCCTAGAGACCATAAAAAAATGGTGTGGTAGAAAGGAAGAACAGGATAGTTAAGGAGATGGCCAGAACCATGTTAAATGAGGCTATTCTGCCAGACACATAGTGGAAGGAAGTTGTTCATACTGCTACATATACCTTGAACCAGGTTCAATTAAGAACAAACAACAAAATGACACCTTATGAGTTGTGGTATGACCAGAAGCCATCAGTCAAATACTTCAAAGTATTTGGAAGTAACTGTTTTATCAAAAGAGATATGGATGGTCTAGGTAGTTTTGACTCCAAGAGTGATGAACGAATCTTCCTTGGTTACTCATCTAATAGCAAGGCCTACAAATTCTACAACAAAAGACTAAGAAGAGTCATTGAGAGTGTGCATATCAAAGTTGATGAGGATATGCACAAAGGTAGTCAACCATAGGTTAACCGGTATGATGATTCCGGTGATGAAGGTGAGGAAGCTCAGTCAAACAGTGAACCAGAAGAAGCATCCAAGAAGGTTGCCAACCAGCATGTGTAGTTGAATCACCTGGAAGAGAAAATTCTAGGAAATAAGAGTGATGGTGTGTAGACAAGAAGAAGCCTTGCCTGGAATGATGAAGATGTCAACTTCTGCCTCATGACAGAAGTAGAACCTAAAACATTCAATGAGGCCAACAAAATACAAGAACAGATGCATTCCATTGAAGAAGAGTTGCAATAGATTAGTCCCTAGTACTTTGATAACTTAGTTGTAGTGAGAAGAAAGGGGTGTGAGAGGAATATTCCACCCATCATCAAACCGGTAAGCACATTTTGTGATGAATGTGTAAAGAAAACTAAGGTGGGTTTTAGGACCAAAGAGCACAACACCTCCACACCACTTGAAACTATCATCATTGGCAGTACTTGGGAATTAGTCCCTAGACCGTAAGACAAGAATGTTGGCATATGATGAACCGGTATGATGAAAATGTATGTTGTCGTTGATGTCAATAAGTGTAGGTGAACCAATATGAAGACTGGAAGAAGTTGTTATTGATGTTCAAGTAGGAGAACTGGTATGAAGGGATGTGTTATGCCTAGCATATTTGTTTCCCCATTTGGTCTCCTTGAGTCCAAATATGGACCCCCCTTTTTTTTTTGGGGGGGGGGGGATTTTACCTCAGAACTCTAGAGTCCCGGAGTCCCGAGGTCCCTTTTTGGTTTTACCTCGAAACTCTAGAGTCCCGAAGTCCCAAGGTTCCTTGTTGTTCCGACCTCAGAACTCTGGAGTCCTGGAGTCCCGAGGTCCTTGTTGTTTTGACCTCGGAACTCCGGAGTCCTAGAGTCTCAAGGTCTTCCTTGTTGTCTGACCTCAGAACTCCGGAGTCCCGAGGTCTTGGGTCTTTTGAACTCAGAACTCCGGAGTCCTGAGGTGGTTTTGTTCTCCCTTTCTGTCAACCTTGGAACCCTGGGACCCCGTTGTCTCAGGATCGTGTTTATGGTTTTCATACAGAAGGATTCGGGGGGCTATAGATAAGAGATGATGAACTTTTTGAGTTCATTTGTGCATGCAAAGCTTCTCCTCCCTAGCCCCAAGCCGTGAACTTCTGGACTTCTGAGCTCTCTCTTGGCGTTTGTTGGATTTTTGATTCACCAGGTTGGTGAATTTTCTCTCCTTGTGATGTTTTTCTAGATTGGAGGTCTTTTTCTTGTTGTTTTTTTTCTTTTGCATTTTAGTTTTTGGGCGTGCCCTAGTTTTCTACCCCGGAACCCCAGATCCCTAGAGTTCCAGGTGTCGACCTCCATTTCACCTCGGATCCCCGGAGTTCCGGAATCCTATTCCAATCCACCACAGAACCCCGAATCCCCAGAGTTCTTGGTGTCAACCTCCATTCCACCCTGGAACCCCGGATCCCCAGAGTTCTGGGTGTCGACCTCCATTCCACTCTGGATCCCCGGAGTTCTGGGTTCCTGTTCCATTCCACCCTGGAACCCCAGATCCCCAGAGTTCTAGGTGTCATCCTCCATTCCTTCTGGAACCCCAAATCCCCGAAGTTCTAGGTTCCCATTCCATTCCACCCCGGATCCCCAAAGTGCTGAGTGTCGACCTCAATTTCACCCTGGAACCCCAAATCCCCAGAGTTCCGAGTCACCTCAAATCAGGAGCCTGGATCCCCGAAGTTCTGAGCTTTCTTCCTTTGTGCTTACCTTGGGATCCCAAAGTTTTGAGGTGAATCAAAATTTATGTTTAGTATTGAGGACTAAAAATTTGTGTTTTGCCTATAGCTTCCAGTGGTTAGATGGACTCATCCGCGAACAAGAGAGGCAAAGAAATTGACATACTTCCAGCCACCATGAAATACCAATATCAGGGATAGGTCCATGTTTTAAAGTTGTATGATCAAATCAAATGGGTCACAGACACTAAAGTAGGTCACATAGAAATTGGGGATATTGGAACCCAATTGGATAAACCCAACCTATATGCTCTCCACGGAAGAATCAAGAGGTATGGTCTAGTGGACGCTACTGTATTCCCGCATTCATTACAAGCACCATAATTTATAATGACCATCGCTCTATTCTATAATCCAGAGACCAGAAAGTGCACTGATGCATAGAGAAAAGCTGTTATCGACTTGTCTCTGGATATGCTGGGGTTCGTCTTTGGAATCCCAACTAGGGAAGAGGCCTTGAAGGCATGGAATGACAAGGTATCAGTCAGCAAAAGACACATGAATACCAACTAGTTGGAAGAAGAGAAAAAAATAGGGCTCAAAGCTATAGAGGTCCTGAGGGTGGACTTCAAAGAGCCTTAAAGGGACTTGATTATTATGCTCAGCAGGGCCTTCGGCAAGCCAGACTGTAAACACTTCCATCCCTGGATGTTCCAATTTATGACCACCATTTTGATAGGGAAACAATACTTTGACTGGCCATAGATCCTCTTTGATAATATTTGTAGGTAGATGAAAGAAGTGCAGCACACACAAAAATTCTTCTTCACATCATATGTCATCTGGGTAGCTGCCAGAGCTAGAAAATTCCCATGCTTACAAGTGGAGGGACAATTAGGAGAGAAGGAAGGACAAAAGAAGATATGAGAGTATTATTCCAAACTTACTCTACCTAATTCTAAGGTACATTTCAAAAGGGTTAATGATGCCTTTATTTTCCCAATAATCATCACATGAACAGGGGATATAGGATACTAGATTAGCCCCGAGGCTATGGCTATCATCCGGGAGTGGGCGTGTTGGTTTATGCAAAACCCACGATCCACTTATATCAGGGTTAGTGGATTCACAGGGAACCCAATGCTACTTCCTCATTATTGCAATGATAGGGTGATCCTGCTAGAATATGTAAGACAACTTGTAGGCCTCCAATCACTGCTATCATCCAAGCATAAGGCAGGAATTGGTTTCTCGGTGTCCATTGGGTACTTTTCCTATTCCAGGATACAAGTGGAAAAGTTGGCAGAACAAGAGCTTAAAGTTCTAAACTTGAAGGAATATGAGCATGCTAGGGAATTTTATGATCCCTACGGGAAACTTAAGCAAGCTATGCCTAAGGCATATGAGGGGCATAAGCCTAGCTTGGAAGATTTTTGGGCCAACTTGCAGGATAGTTTTGAGGTCAGGGAGAAGAACTATAACAGGTTGTCCGTGCCACAGGTGAGAGATTTTGGTATTGAGACTAACCTCCCTAAAGACCTAAGGGATGATGGAGAGTTACTTGATCCAATTTATAGAGAATTAGGGATAGACAAGAGGCCCCTCTCCCCAGTAAAATGGTCTGTAAGCGAGGATACATATATGGAGAAGGTCTCTCGGGTAGTCAGCAACAGGACTAAACAATGGTTAAGCCAGAGAGTAAGGTCGAGCGTGTCAAAGACAAAATAGAAGGAGTCCACCTCAGGGGTACCTCAGTCAAGGGGCCATAAGGAGTACGCCCGAAAGACAAGGTCAGCCTCAAGGCAAAATACCTTCATCGACCCAGGTGAGGAAGATAGGTCACAAGAGAGTACTGAAGACTTATTAAAGAAACTTCAAGAAAAGATGAGGGAGTCCGAACTACTAAAAAAGGCTATAGACCTAGGGGTGACCGATGGGCTAGGCGTGGTTCCACTTGCCAAAGTTCTCCCACCAAGGACCACTATAGGCCACACTGATGAAGAGGGTACCCAGGGACAAGAAGAGAGAGTAGAAGCCACTAAGGAGGTACCCGCTGAGCCACCTTCCATAGGTACAACAAGTGCTTCAAGCACCTCTACCCCCACACCACCATTAGTTAATGTATCCATAGGGCAGCCTGGAGTGCAAGGTTTCACAGCCACTACTAAGAAAGTAAAGGTTAGAAACGTTGAGTTTGACTCTAACTAGGAGGAAGAGGATCTCGAGCAACAACAACCGCTAGGGAGTGAACAAGATGGGGGTGAAGCAGAAGAAATCTTGAATGAAAGGTTGATTCTAACTCCTCAAGACCAAGAAGACTTGCTTAAGGATATAGAAGTCGGGCAAGCAGAGATGGAGCTAGGTGATGAACAAATGGTATTTAATGAGGAGGTCAGTGGTAAGCTAGGAAAATTACACAAACAAAAATCTCTCCAAGTTAACCTAGCCCACCAAATTTCATCATTTCAAGATCCTGGGCAAATAGGAGTTGAAGAAAGAGATGAAGTGGAAGAGCAGGCAAAGGTTCATGTCATAACTGCAGAAATTGTATCACATCAAGGTGATAAAGCTAAAGATATACCGCAATGGCTAGAGTTCACCTTCGGGAAGAAAAAGAGAAAAGCAGAGCTCCCCAAGGTTACTCTACAACAAGCAATCACCGAGGAACCACCAAAGGTTAAGAAGCTGAAGACGGTTCATCACCTGTCAAAAACTAGTTCTAGTGAAGTGATTGTAGATGTGGCAGTTCCATCACAAGCCGAGGGACAAGCTTCTCCCAAATACCAAGTATCATAGATAAACCTAGGTAAGTAGACCAATTGGGGAGAACTAGATACCTTGGAGCTAGCCACAAGCATTTTCAGAGGGCATGTAGAAAGGAGCACACTTCAAATATGGAGCTTATAGCACAACTTGGGTAGTATAAACAACTCTTGATAGAAATGTGTAAACCTTTGGACTCTTGTAGAATGAATGACCTACCTTCAACCTCATCACTGCTAGAGGGAGAGGTATAGGCACTACTGGAGGTGAGATGAGTAGTTGCGGCCACCAAATCTTGGACTTAAGTAAATGCAGCCAAGATTAGATTATTTTTACAGAATACAATGGAAATATACCATAAGGCGGTACAGGCAAGTGGAGCTTTGGCAACCTATTCCACACAATGGGAGTCGAAGGAGAACACCTTTAATAAAAAGCTCCAAATTTTGAAAAGGATACTACGGTTAGGAGAAGAGCTGATAGTAAAAGAAGACCTCTTAAGAGGGGATAGATGTGAGAATTTACAGTCCTACATATACATTTTGGAGCTGAAAATAGAGATGTATCAGCAGTATATCAAGGAGATGACTAGTATTCCGGACCCTCTCCTCAAAGAGATTTTGTCATATGCGAATTTTGTGACAAATGTATTGGGGCCTTTTGGCATCAGAATAGCTGATACTGGAATAATGGACCAGCATCAAGTTTTGAATCAATGGGATGCATATAAGGCACAAAACCTAGGACCTGTTGCCCAATTCGATGCCGCCCTTATGGATAGATACACACAGCTGATTACTTAGTGTCAAGAGATGGTGGATATGGTAAAGGAGTTAGAGGAACAAGGAGCACATGTAGATGAGGCTTTGAAGAAATATAAATTTAGAATTAAGCATGTAGCCAATCCGCCAGTCCAAGCAGTTGCATGCATAATTGAAAATTATAAGGATTTTACCAAGAAATAAAGGATATGCATAGAATTGCTAAAGATAGTAAATCTTTTTATTGATTTTAAAACTACTCCTCCTACTCAGGTCCCAATTGTGAAAGAAGTCCTACATGATTACGAAAATGTGGCTCACCCAGCATGGTCTTTGTAATGCTCATGCACCATCCGTTCTGTAGTTGTTAAGTGGAGTGTCCAGGAAGAAACTTGCAAGTTAGCTGCAACTCCTAATTTTTAGTTCTTAATTTAGGGTAGGGTTATTTCCTAAATAATAGGGTGAAGAGATTCTATAAATTGAGAAGTTGGATTCATTTGTAAGGGTCCGTGAATTGATGATTTGAGGTCAAATTAGATATTTTAGAATATTTTTCAGATTGTTAAGAAGTTTGAGTTATCTTTGGTATACATTCATGGAGATTAATATGAAAAGCAGCTTGTAGATTGCTTGATCTATGTTTATATTCTACCAAATTGTTCTATTTAATCTGGTAACATCTATTATTCGGAGTTAGCAACGTAGTTTAATCTTTTTTTCTATCACTTTATGAATCATATTGCACACGAAAGTGGTGTATGAGAATTATTGCGACAGGCCATATTGTTGATAATTTTTATTTCCATAGGCTTGTGAAATTGATGATTTTGCAGGTTTGTTGGAGGTTCGTTGTTGAATGCTAACTTGGATAATATTTGATAATTGCTTGGATTACAAGGAACTAATTGAATAGTTCATTAAGTTGTCATTATATTGGTCTTTATTGTTATTCTCTTGTTTTCCTTTACGCTTCGTATTTTATTTCCCAGAGAATCTTAAGCCATAAAATACAAAAAGAGAGGAAGTCTAGTTATTCATAACCAGCGAGATTTAGTTCTAACTAGCAGGCCCCTTGACAGGTACAATCACATCAGCCACTAAGTTGCCCATCACTGTCGAGACCCGACTATAGAGACCTTGGATTAGTTAGTTTTTCAGAATTTATTGCTTTTCAGGAGAGGTGGTGAGTGTTTGCATAAACTACCTGACTGTTGGTGAGTGTGTCAAAACACCCATCAACAGGATGAAGTGGACTGATGTCAAGGTTTCACTAAGTGTGACTACCGGTTGGTAGTCTCAGCTCTAGGGTTTCTAGTTTGGCAATCTAGCTTGTGCGATGCAACCGGTGACATTTTGTGATGAGTTAGCTAAGAGATAAGGATGAGATCGAGATGCCACATCAGTTTTGTGTACATGAAGGATTTCCTTGAGGATCTTGCATGTGAAGATCGATTGCATTAAATGTCTACCTCAGGAATGAACATTCTTCTTAGTGGTATGTGAAGAGAGTGTGATGGGTTACTGATTTCCATATGCAGTGAAGAATGGATGATTCAGAATGAGCTGTGATCTATTTGAGATTCGTTTAGTCTATGCAAAGTGTTTGAATGGTCAGGATTGGATCGCTTGTAATTGTAAACCTATAATGTTTTGGGTTTAGGGTTTATGCTACTGACCTAATTATTGTCTATAAGGTCGATGATGTTTGTTATTGTTTGTGTTAGCAAATATTGTGTTTGTATCCGAGTGATGAGATACTTGCCAGACCAGTGAATGGAAAACTATAGAGTGTGATTGCAGAGTAGAGGAGCTAAAAAGGATTTGCCTTAGCATGTAGTGTTGTTATTAGATTAGAGCTTTACCTCTTATCTTCTAACCATTTCAATAGTAGGAAAATCCCTTTATCGGGTAGCTTTAATAGGCTTATTGCAAATCCTCTAACTAGGTGACTCAAGATCATTGAGTTCTTTAAATCCTCTAGCGAGGTAACCTTTAACAGGGTTTCAACCTTTAACAAGGTATATAGCCATTCCTTAACTGAGTGATCTTTAAGAGGACCAGTTCCTAATAGAACCTTATAGTAAAGTCTTTAATCGGACTAGGTGCCTAAAAGAGCGAGCTTCAAAAGAGTTCAAAAACAAGCTTGTGGGTATTCATCCACACCATGCTTTTTCCCATTTGTGTTTCCACGTGAAAAATTTGTGTGTCATGAGTTGTGCATTTTTCATGTGATGATTGATCAGTCTTTGTTTAGGTGAATATGCATGCAAAGCTAATGGCTATGGTATTACTGATACAACACATCCATGAGTATATTGGTGAAGTAGTTATCAAGTGTTGAATGT
Source organism: Cryptomeria japonica (assembly GCF_030272615.1). NCBI lineage: Eukaryota > Viridiplantae > Streptophyta > Pinopsida > Cupressales > Cupressaceae > Cryptomeria > Cryptomeria japonica. Next base: position 32,731,640 of record NC_081411.1, on the reverse strand, counting down.
TATTTGAAGTATTTAGTTTTAGTGTTTTTGTTGTTTGAAGTCTTATTGTGTTTAACTGGTATTGCCATGGTTTAGTTCAGTGTTGAAGACAACTGGTTAGCATTGTTTTAACTTGAAAAGTTGTTGAGAAGTTTTTGTATGTACTGATTCACCCCCCCCCTCAGTACCGATTAGGGTATTTGTTATTCATCATTATTCATCAATTGGTATCAAAGAAACTCCAGGTCCTCAGTGATATAATCTTAACCACTTGAGGTAAAATATCCCTCTTTAATAATGAAGAGGGAAGGTCCTAAGTTCAATAGGGATAATTTTAAAATATGGAAGGATAGAATGAAGATTTATATCAAGAGTTTGGGTGCTCAACATTGGAGCTATATTGAGAATGCCTATGTAATCCCCATTGGCACTCTAACCAATGATCAGAAAAGAGAGATTCAAGAAAATGGGCAAGTCATGGAAGCCCTTATTAGCAGCCTGTCTGATATTGAGTTCACTGATATACAAGATAAGGACAATCCTAAGGATGAATGGGACACTTTGGAAACCATTTATGGTGGTGATGAGCATGTCAAGCAAGCTAAGGAAGAGAGCCTTAGAGGAAAATTTGAAGACATGAGGATGGTAGAAGGAGAGACCATTCAACAATATGGCATAAGGATCAAGACTGTGGTTGGAGATATCAAGAGCACTGGTGGAACAATTGATGATGCCACCATTGTCAGTAAAGTTTTGAGATCATTATTACCAGTCTATGCAATTAGAGTTGCTTCTATTTAGGAGCTAAGGTCTATCGACAAAACCAGGGTATCCTTAGACTCTATCATTGCAAAGTTGACTGCATATGAGTTGAATAGCTATGATGGTAGTGTTCAGAAGACTGCGTCAGCCTTTAGGGCATCTGTTGCACCAACCTGAAAAGGAAAAGAATAACTACCAATTATGAATCCATGCAATGCATAGATATGGATGATGAAGAGATTCTGATGGAGTTTGAAGCTCTTCTTGCCAAGAGACTTCCAAAAGGCAATGGAAAATTTAGAGGTAAGCTTTCTTTAAAATATTTTTCCTGCAATAAGATAGGACATATAGTTTTTAACTATCCTAACAATGACAATAAGGATAAATCGACGAGGTTTAGAAAGTATAAAGGAGGAAGTAGGAGAAATTGTCTTGTTGCAGTGGATGAAGGTGTTACAAATGAAGAATCTGAGGATGAAGATTATGAGGAAATAATGTTTGTAGTTGTAAAGGAAGAAGTGTTTGACAAGAAAGCCCTTATCTCTTGCATTGACAACTCTAATGAGTGGATTATTGATAGTGGGTGTTCTCACCACATGACTGGTGACTGGAGAAAGTTTTTGTCTCTTGAAGAATATGATGGAGGTTTTGTCTAGTTTGGCAATGATGCACCATGCTTGGTGAAAGGTAAAGGATCCATCTCACTGAATGGAAAGAGTAGTGCGGATGATGTCTACTGGATAGAAGGTCTTAAGCATAACCTTTTGAGTGTTTCTTATCTAAATGACAAAGGACTCATTCTAGAGTTCAAAGATGGACTCTGCAACATAATTGGAAAGAGTGTTGAACTTATTGCCACCGGTAAGTAAACCAGAGGAAACCTATTTTAGTTGAATGCCAAGATAAGTCAGTGTCTGATGGTGAAGTTTGATGACAGTTGGATATGGCATAGGAGACTTTGTCATATAAAATTTGACAATATTTTAAAATCTAGTAAGATCAAGGCAGTAAGAGGATTGCCTTTGCTGAACAAACCAGAGAATGCCAACTTGGGAAGATGTCTTCCTCAACTTTCAAAGGTAAGTCTTTTTTAGCAGAGAACTTACTTGATCTTGTGCACATCAATCTGTGTAGTCCAATGAAAACTAGAAGTATTTAGGGAGATAGGTATTTCATGTCTCTTACTAATGACTGCACAAGAATGATGTGGGTCACATTCTTGAAAGACAAGTCTGAGGCATTTGGAAACTTCAAAGCCTTTAGAGCATTGGTAGAGAAGGAAAGTGGTCAAAGGATAAAATGCCTAAGAACTGAGCAATGAGGTGAATTCACTTCTGATGAATTCAACAAGTATTGTGAAGAGAATTGTATCAAGAGGCAACTGTCTACCCCAAGGACACCACAACAGAATGGCGTAGTAGAAAGGAATAACAGGACTATAGTTGAAGCAACCAGAACAATGCTGATCCAAGGAAAGGTTTCTCACACCTTTTGCAAAGAAGCAGTGATCACTGTAGTCTATACTATGAACTGGGTACTCATCAATAAAGGTAAAGATAAAACCCCTTATGAGTACTGGACCAGGAAGACTCCCACTGTGAGTTATTTTAAAGTATTTAGCAGTAAGTGTTATATCAAGAGAGGTGAGCATCTAAGCAAGCTTGATGCTAAATGTGATGAAGGAATATTTTTGGGATATTCTACTAAGAGAAAAGATCTCAAGTGCTACAACAATAGGACTCAAAATTTTTTTGAGAGTATCAATGTTAGGGTTGATGAATCCCTTGAGAAACCTGGGGAAACCAGCAAGGAGCTAGTGGAAGATGAACTGGGTGTAATCTTATGGGAACCGGTTAATAAAGAAACAAGTAAAGACCTCAGAGCTCCTGTATCGGTAGAAGCTATAGTAAGTGAAGAAGAAGAAGAAGAAAAGGAAAAGAAAGAAAAACTAGTTAGAGTCATTCCTAGATATGTGAAACTACATCATGATCCAAAGTAGATCATAGGAGATAAAGATACAGGGATACTCACAAGAAGAAAGGTGAAAGAAAAATCTTGCATGATTTCTGAATTTGAGCCTAAGACCGCTAGAGAGGCACTTATAGATGAAGACTGGATTAAGGCAATGGAAGAGGAGCTGCACCAGATAGAAAAGAATGCAACATGGTATTTGGTACCCAGACTGGAACACAAGAATGTCATAGGTACCAAATGGGTCTTCAGGGTTAAGCTAAATGAAGAAGGCACAATTGTAAGGAACAAGGCAAGACTTGTATGCAAGGGATATGCTCAGGAAGAAGGAGAAGACTATGGAGAAACCTTTGCCCTGGTGGCTAGACTGGAAGGTGTTCGAATGCTACTTGCATTTTCAGTATTTAAGAGATTTAAGCTATACCAGATGGATGTGAAGTCTGCAATCTTGAATAGAATCCTAGAAGAGGAAGTGTATATTGAGAAACCAGATGGCTTTGCCTTATCAGAAGATAGTAACATAGTGTGTAGATTACACAAGGCCCTGTATGGATTGAAACAAGCACCAAGGGCATGGTATGAATGGTTATACTCTCATCTTGTGAAGATAGGATTTCAGAGAACAAGTGAGGACAACAACATCTACCTGAAATCTGAAGGTGATCATATTCTGATCTGTGAAGTGTTTGTAGATGACATAATCTTTGGAGGAGATGATGAAATGAAGAAAGAGTTTGAGATGTCTCTGATTGGAGAGATAAAGTTCTTATTGGTCTACAGATTCAGCAGATGAAAGAGGGTATCTTTATTACCCAGTCCAAGTATGTCAAAGAGGTATTGAAGACCTTTGGCATGGAGGAGAGCACACCGGTTAGTACACCGATGGTGACCAACTGCAAAATGACTAAGGAAGATGATTCAGCATTGGTGAATGAGAAAGAGTACCAGTCAATGATTGGTAAGTTGTACTATGTGGTACACAACAGACCAAATATTGCTCATGCAGTGGGTATTGTGGCCTATTTTCAGAAAAGTCCAAGAGAATCCCACTTGGTAGCAGTCAAGAGGATTCTTAGATACCTGAAAGGGATAGTTGATTATGGATTGTGGTATCCATACAATGGTGATCTTAATCTCAAAGTATATACTGGTTCAGATTGGGCAGGTAATGTGGAGGACTTGAAGAGCACAACCGGTGGAGCATTCTTTCTTGGTGGAAGACTAGTCTCATGGATGGGTAAGAAGCAAAGTTGTATATCCTAGTCTATAGTTGAAGCGGAGTATGTGGCAGCATTTATGAACTTCACTCAAGCAATCTGGTTTCAAAATACCTATATCTGAACTGGTGAGTATATTTTGTAACAACAAAAGTGCAATAAATATTTCCAAGAATCTGGTATTACATGCTAGAATTAAGTACATTGAGCTCAAGTATCACTTCTTGAGAGAGAAGGTTCAAAGCAAAGAGGTTGTATTAGAACATGTTTCCAGTAAGGAGTAGCTAGCAGACATATTCACTAAGCCCTTACCGAAAACTACATTTACCTATTTGAGAGGTGAATTAGGGTTATGCCCCTTCATGAAGTAAACTAAAGTTTTGTGCTCCACATCAATCAGGTACTACTATGTCAAATCTTTCAAGATTGATGTGTTCACGGATGCTACTCCATAGGGGGAGAAGCATAGTGGAGAATGGAAGCTTGTGCCTACGCTTTGGCATTGCTGTCAAAGGGGGAGAAGATATCTGATGATGTATGGGGGAGAAGATATATGATAAAGAAGATATATGTTATAGTTGCACTGGTCTACACTGAGTATTGCCATCAATGCAAAGGGGGAGATTGTTGGCATATGATGAACCGGTATGATGATAATGTATGTTGTCATTGATGTCAATAAGTGTAGGTGAACCGATATGAAGATTGGAAGAAGTTGTTATTGATGTTCAAGTAGGAGAACCGATATGAAGGGATGAAGTGGACCGGTGTCAAGGTTTCACTAAGTGTGACTACTAGTTGGTAGTCTTAGCTTTAGGGTTTCCGGTTTGGCAATCTAGCTTGTGCGATGCAATCAGTGACATTCTATGATGAGTTAGCTAAGAGATAAGGATGAGATCAAGATGCCACCTCAGTTTTGTGCATGTGAAGTATTTCCTTGAGGATCTTGCATGTGAAGATTGATTGCACTAAATGTCTACCTCAGGAATGAACATTCATCTTAGCAATATGTGAAGAGAGCATGATGAGTTACTGATTTCCATATGCGGTGAAAAATGGATGATGTAGAATGACTTGTGATCTGTTTGAGATTGTTTTATTCTATGCAAAGTGTTTGAACTGTCAGGATTGGATTGCTTGTAATTGTAAACCTAAAATGTTTAGGGTTTAGGTTTTATGCTACCGACCTAATTGTTGTCTATAAGGTCGATGATGTTTATTATTGTTTGTGTTGGAAAATGTTGTTTTTGTATCCGAGTAATGAGATACTTGCTAGACTAGTGAGTGGAAAACTACAGAGTGTGATTGCAGAGTAGAGGAGCTGAAAAGGATCTTCCTTAGCATGCAGTGCTATTATCAGATCAGAGATTTACCTATTGTCTTCTAACCATTTCAATAGTAGGAAAATCCCTTTATCAGGTAGCTTTAATAGGCTTATTGCAAATCCTCTAGCCAGGTGACTCAAGAACATTGAGCTCTTCAAATCCTCTAGCGAGGTAACCTTTAATAGGGTTTCAACCTTTAACAGGGTATATAGCCATTCCTTAACCGGGTGATCTTTAACAGGATCGGTTCCTAACAGAACCTTATTATAAAGTCTGTAACCAGACAAGGCTCCTAACCGAGTGAGATTCAAAAGAGTTCAAAAGCAAGTTTCTGGGTATTCATCCCCATCGTGGTTTTTCCCATTTGGGTTTCCACATGAAAAATATGTGTGTCATGAGTTGTGCATTTTTCATGTGATGATTGAGCAGTCTTTGTTTAGGTGAATATGCATGCAAAGCTAATGATTATGGTATTACTGATACAACACATGCATGAGTATATTGGTGTAGTAGTTATCAAGTGTTGAATGTTATTTGAAGTATTTAGTTTTACTGGTTTTGTTGTCTGATGTCTTACCATGTTCAACCGGTATCACCATGGTTAAGTTATGTGTTGAAGACAACCAGTTAGCAATAAGGACACCCTTTGCAAATAATTTGCTGATCAAATGCAGTTAGAATTTGAGATGTCAATGCTTGGTGAATTGACATACTTCCTTGGTTTGCAGATACTACAACAAGATAAAGGAATCTTTATCTCACAAATCAAGTATGCAAAGGAAATGTTAAACAAATTTCAACTCGAGGATTGTAAACCGGTAAGTACCCCCATGGTGACTGGAAGTAAATTAAGAAAGAGTGATGAATCACCAATGGTGGATCAGACTTTGTATAGATCCATGATAGGTAGTCTATTGTATCTAACTACTTCTAGACCGGATATAGTACAAGCAGTATGTATGGTGGCCAGATTTCAAGCTGCACCTAAGCAGTCACATATGAATGTTGTAAGCAAAATCTTTAGGTACCTACAAGGGACACTCAGTTATGGAATGTGGTACCCTAAACAAGGGAAATTCATCTTGGAAGCATATACTAATTCTGATTGGGTAGGTTTCATTAATAACCAAAAGAGCACAAGTGGTGGTGCATTCTTCCTAGGTGACCGGTTGGTCTCATGACATATCAAGAAGTAGGACTCAGTCTCTCTATCAACTGTTGAAGTAGAATACATTGTTGTTGCTACATGTTGCTCTCATGTGCTTTGAATGAAGCAAACCCTCAACAATATATAGGTGGACATCACTAATCCTATTCTCATCCGGTGTGATAATTCAAGTGAAATCAACATAGCAAAGAATCTGGTGATGCATTCTAGAACAAAGCACATTGCTATCAAGTATCATTTTCTCAAAGAGAAGGTTGAAGGATAGGAAGTAAGGATGGTTTATGTCCCTACCAGTGAACAATTAGTAGACATTTTCACCAAACCATTACTAGCAAGCACCTTTGAGTATTTACGACACAAGTTGGGATTTGTGTTCTCTACCTTATGCACTTGAGAAAAGAAGGATTTATATGGTTCAAGGGGAGTTTTGGTATTAGTCTAAGGGGGAGCTTGGCATGGATCAAAGGGGGAGTCTACAATACCTTTGTCATTATGTCAAAGGGGGAGAAATGTATTGGTATGAAGTGCCTTGCAGTAAGTTGACATCAATGCCAAAGGGGGAGGTTGTTGGCAATTTCACATTAAGTTGTCGTTGATGTCAACCGGTTTGGATAAGTCACCGGTAAGTAAGAAATGATGGCAGGTATAAGAAGAGCAAGACAAAAGGAAGGATACTAGTAAATGTGACTTGTGTCATCTACCAATAAAGAAGGCTTACAAGTAAGGCATAAAATGGGATGATGGTTGTTTGTGTGTTATGAAGGCACAAAAACCGGTGAATAGAACAAAGAGGATGTTTGATGGTCATACGGGTAACATAAAATAAACTGGTAGTCAACCTTGGTCAACAAAGTATGTCAAACCGACATAGGAATCCAAGAAAATGTGGATGTCGACAAGCATGAACACTGGATGCTAGGTGGAGGTATTACACAGGTCAGTGGAGTGTGCATCGATGTAACAAATCTCCAAGCAAGTTGACTTTTATGAGGAACCCTCAAATCATGGAGGATGACAGAGTTTGCAACTCAAGGAAGGCAAGTTGGAAAAGTAACTGCACTAATCCTGCAAGAAGATTTGATCTTTGTACCTGTTTGGTGAAGGAAACAACAAAACCATTAATGGTGAATGATAGAGAAAAGTATAAAAGAATGGTGTAGACCTCCAGATTTAGAAAATGCATATTGGAATGTGAAGCTTTGCTGGTGATTGAATGATGTCATGAAGATCTTATCCCTGAAAAAGTAGAGCAAATCAAATTGTATTCATATCAAGTTGGAGAAGGAAAACCTAACATGATAGTGTTTGAATGCATTCTTGGCATAAATCCATGAATATAAATACATGAGCTAGAAATAAAAAATATTTGATGCTTGAGGAGAAGAAGAAGAGTGAAGAGAGCTTGAGTGTAGAGAAGAATAACCTCCCTTAGAATTTATTCTAGGTAAGTTGCAGAGTGAGTCAACAAGCAAACCGGTGAGAGGTTTTGACCGACAGAGATTGAGTACTGGTATAATGTTAGCAGGTCCAACAGTTGAGTGAACCGGTGAGATGTGGTAGAGAAAGGCGACATCCAAGTGTGACACAATGAGTTGTGAGACTATGAGAGAGAGAGACAAGAGAGGCCAAGAATCAGAGAGAGTGATCTCATAATCGATAGTGTGAGATCGAGCGAAGAAGAAAACATTGTCTATCGATTGTATCCTATTTGATCAGGAGTTGCAGAACTCATTTGCAACAAGAAGCTATAACTGTATCAAATTTTATTTTAATATACATCACCAAGTTGGAGCTTGGTGCAGGGGTTGGTGCTCCTTGGTTTGGTGCCCTAAATATTTGTAATTCAGTGTTTTATGTGTGAGGCTGGATTGGAGGAGTAGTCTCCAGCAATATTTCTCACCAAATAATTTTCCCATATTGGGTTTTCCTCGTACATCTGGTGTTGTGGGTTGCATTTGTATGATTGTCCTTTTTGGTTTCCTCATTTTCTTTACTGGTTTGATTGTTCAATGCTTAAGATAACAACTAATATTCTGAAGTTGCTTTGGAAGTAAAAAAGATTAGAAACCACTTATTCACCCCCCTCTCAGTGGTACTCTATGTTCAACACAAATAGACTCAAAGAAGAGTGGGGCCAAGTCATGTGCAGAAATTGTCTTGCAACATTGAAAGAACTTAGCCATCTTGCTGAATCGATCAACAACCACAAAAACACAATCATGATGATGAGAAGTCAATGGAAAGCCAATAACCAAATCCATGGAAATACTCTCCCAAGGATGATAAGCAATAGGCAAAGGAATACTCAAACCCATTTTTATGTTGGTTGGTTTGGAGCAACAACAAACTGCACATCTCTTGAGGAAATTTAGAACATCCCGCTGCATATAAGGCCAATATAAGAAACATTGCAAATGATGAAGTGTTTTTTGTTTGTCAAAATGACCATAATAAAGAGTAGAATGTGCCTCCTTGATAAGTGAAGCTCGATGGTCTCAAGGAACACAAAGTTTTTCCATATTATAGAGCAACCCTTCCTTGATATAAAAATATTAAAAAGCTATTAAATTGGAAGCTGAAGGATTTTGAAGGCTGGTATATGTCATGCCAAAATCAAGATCTTGAGCATACTAAGAAGACCATGTCTGAAATCCCAAATGAGAAGTGGTCACTATAGTTAAAGCATGTGTTGTAGGAGGCCGACTCAAACAATCTACAACATTGTTGGTGTTTCCCTTCTTATACTTGATGACCAAGTGAAATTGTTGTAAATATGAAGCCCACTTCATATGCCTAGATTCTTCAATTTTATTTTGAGATTGAAGAAATTATAGAGGAAAGTGTTCAATGTGAACAACAGTTTCTTTCCCAAAAAGATAATGCCTCCAATACCTGATGGCTTGGACCAATGCATATAATTCCTTATCATATGTGGAGTAGTTCCTTTTAGTAGAAGAAACATTTTTTGAATGATAGGCCACATTGTCAGTATTATGGATGTGTTTTATTGGTTTTGTCATTCATGTCAACACTTGTCAACACTTATCAGCACTAGAGATCCTTGGTTATGTTTACCAGCATGTTCAGTGACTTATGCATAGTCACCGCTATTTGGTTCACCGACATGTTCAATGACTTATGCATAGTCACCGCTATTTGGTTCACCGATAGGTTATATTATTCACCAGCACTGAGGATGATCTATTATCATCTAGAGATTACTTGGTTATGTTGAAGACATGGTTTGGACACTTGTTTTGGAGATTTGGTTATTGCTCTAATCGAGTTTGCATATTTGTTGTTATCAGCAAATTGGTCTAAGTTATGGACGAACAAGCGTTATCTATTCCAGATTAGCACAACATGTTATGGAGATGATTTATTGATTGGTTATTATTGTAAATGCCTTAATCCAACATGATGCATCGCATATTGATTCATTTGTAATATATGTAAGATCTCATTTGTGAGATTAGCATTGTATGAGAAAGGATTGTAATAAGGTATATGTGAATATAGGTAGAGCTACTCACGCAGACATCATTTGAAGATTCAAGGAAGGTGTGAAGAAGACAATCAGAGCTTAACCGGTACTGAATCCAACATATGAAGATGCTATTTTGAGTAGTACATTATCATTGGATTTAACCATCCAATTGTAGTCAGTGTGACTCTCATCTTGTGATTGAGCAGTGAGCTCTAGGCAGTTGGCCTTTCTACATGTGCAGACCCCATTTGTACACACATACTATCTATAGTGGTATCATCTAATTATGGGTAAGGTTTCCCACTGTGGTTTTTCCCCTTATAGGGTTTCCACATACAAATATTTGTGTTATGTGTTATGGATGTTATTTGTCTTTCTGTTTCATACATTAAACTTTACCGGTACTATTATTAACTATTAAACTGTTAATAAACATTAAGTTTGATTTACCAGTATTATGCATCAAGTTTGATTAAGTTATATTTGGGTTGAAATTAATAGACAACTGACTCACCCCCCCCTCTCAGTTGCCTTCGGGTCCTAAAAATTGGTATCAGAGCTAAGTCCTCTTTTTGTAGAATATTAAAAGCTTGAGGAGATTCTATGGGAACTAACTATTTCAGGAAGGACAGTCCGAAACTTGATGGAACTAACTATGGTATATGGAAGATTAGAATGGAGACACATCTGAACTACATTGGAAGAGACATATGGGATGTTACAAAGAATGGCTATGTTGGTCCTACACAGAGCCAACCTAATCCACCAAACTTGGCTAAAGATCGGGAGAATGATTGCAAAGCAAAAGAAGCACTTTTGAGCGCATTGTCAGATGAGCAAATCATTGGATTATCAGACTGATCTACTGCTAAAGCTATTTGGGACAAATTGGAGACTTTGAATGAAGGTGATACCACTATCAAATTGCAAAACTAGAACACTTTCAGGTCAGGTATGAATATCTGAAAATGGAAGAAGATGAAAGAATTTCTACTTTTATGGAAAGAGTTAATGAAATTGTTTTGGGTATACAATGTTGTGGAGGATCCTTAAGTGAAGATGAAATTGTTTCTAAAGTTTTAAGAGAATTGCCACCGGCATACAAAATGAAAGTAACTGCTATTAATGAATTGACAACAATTCCTAATACATCAATATCTAGAGATACCTTGGTTGGAAAACTTTCAGCTTTTGAACTTGAGGAATTTGGTCCTCTTGCTACAATTAAGACAGATTTAGCTTTTAAAGCATCATCATGTGCAACATCATCATCATCATCTGAGAAATCTAATTGGAAAGCACTTTATGCAAGAGAACTTGAAGACATCAGAAGGGAAAATGAAGAACTTGAAGAACTTGAAGCACTATTTGCAAGAAAAATGCCTAAAGGTCTAGTTGGAAGTAAGTATGAAGGTAAAGCACCATTTAAATGTTTTAACTACAATAAAGCTGGTCATATGGCATCTAGGTGTCCTAATAGACATGTAAGATTGAAAGAAGAAGCTAAAAGAACATATAAGCCTAACCCTGAATATCAGAGATATAGATTTAAGAAGAATAGAGACAAATCATGTTACTATGCTGATGAAGGAGTTACTAATGATTCTGATGAGGAACTAGAAGACAATGGATGAGATTTTGTTGCGATAACAGAAGATCAACTGGCACCTACTGTACAACTAGTAGAGCAGGCCCTGGCAGCTAAAATTGAAGAAAAGGATGAATGGATCATTGATTCTGGATATTTACATCATATGACTGGTGATAAAAGTAAATTCTTAACCTTTCAGGAATACAATGGAGGTCTAGTAATATTTGGGGATGATAAAGCTTGTTTGATTAGAGGAAAAGGCACTATATCTTTTGATGGTAAGCACAATACTGACAACGTTTATTATGTTGAAGGTTTGAAGCATAATCTTTTGAGTGTTGGTCAATTAGTTGAAAAGGGATTTCATTTACAATTCAAGAATGGTAAATGAAAAATCATGAATAGAACTAGTTTGGAAATTGCAACCGGTAATCAGACTAGAGGTAATATCTTTCATTTGAATAACAATGAGAAGACATACTTAATTGCACATATTGATGAAAGTTGGTTATGGCATAAGAGACTTTGTCATGTAAATTTTGATGGCATTGCAAAGATCAGTACAACTAAGGCAGTAAGGGATTTACCTAAGATTGGAAAACCTCACAATCTGGTATGTAAGGAATGTCAATTTGGAAAACAAGTTAGAGAAACTTTTAAGAGTATTCCAGAAAAATCCAATAATGTTCTTGATTTAATTCATATTGATTTATGTGGTCTGGCAAGAATTAGAAGTCTACAAGGAGATAGATATTTTATGCTAATCATTGATGATTATTCTAGAATGTGTTGGGTTACTTTTCTCAGGGAGAAATTAGAAGCTTTTGGGAAATTCAAACTATTCAAGGTAATGGTAGAGAATGAAACCGATAAGAAAACCAAATGTTTAAGATTAGATCAAGGAGGTGAATTCACATCTAAGGAGTTTAATACATTCTATGAAGTGAATGGAATCAGAAGACAGCTATCAGCACCTTGGACACCCCAACAGAATTGAGTTGTGGAAAGGAAGAACAAAACTATTCTGAATGTAGCTAGAAGCATGATATCGGAAGCAAACCTACCTCATGTATATTGGAGAGAAGCTGTGAATACAACAGTTTACACATTCAACAAAGTTCACATCAAAGGTGAAACCAGTAAGACCCCTCATGAACTATGGTATGGTAATACTCCTACTCTTAAATGTTTCAGAATATTTGGAAGCAAATGTTATATTAGGAGAGATGATTATATTGGTAAATTTGATCCTAGAAGTGATGAAGGAATATTTCTTGGTTATTCATCTAAGAGCAAGGCATGTAGATGTTTCAATAAAAGATTGCAGAAAATCATTGAGAGTGCAAATGTGAAGATTGATGAACAATTTAGAGGTAATTCAAGGTCTATGGACTCTAAACCGGCAATTGAAACAATCACAAATGAACCTACAATGAATACACCGGTACAGAATGTTGATCTAGTCACATCGGCATCATCTGAGAATTCCATAGTGTTTGAAGAACAACAATAAATGAATACACCCAAGTATGTAAGATTGAATCACTCTCAAAGTCAGATAATTAGGAATAAGTATCAAGGTGTTATGACTAGAGGAAGACTAGAAAATGAAGAGGTATGCTTAATTTCTCAAATTGAACCAACAACTATTTTTGAGGCATGTGAAGATAAACATTGGATTAAAGCTATGGAAGATGAATTGGAATAAATTGAAAAGAATAACACTTGGACATTGGTTCCTCGGCCTAAAAACAAAAATGTAATTGGAACTAAATGGGTATTCAGAAATAAAATTAATGAAGATGGTAAGGTAATTAGAAACAAAACAACATTAGTGTGTAAGGGATATTCACAGAAAGAGGGAATTGATTACAATGAAACCTTTGCACTAGTAGCTAGAATTGAGGCAGTCAGACTATTTCTGGCATTTGCAGCACACAAGAACTATAAAGTATATCAAATGGATATTAAATGTGCATTTATGAATGGTGATCTTGAAGAGAAATTTTACATTGAACAACCTGATGGATTTTCTTTGACAAATGACAAAGATATGGTTTGTAGGTTGAGGAAAGCTTTATATGGATTGAAGAAAGCTCCTAGAGCTTGGTATGCTAGATTGAACAAATATCTTTTGAAGCTTGGTTACACTAAAGGTAATGCTAACAACAACTTATATTTCAAAGTAACTAATGATGGCATCTTGGTTATTGAATTTTTTGTTGATGATATATCATTTTTGGAGGAGAAGATGGATTGTGTAAAGAATTTTCTAATAAGATGCAGGAAGAATTTGAAATGTCTATGATTGGGGAGATAAAATTATTTTTAGGATTGCAGATTTCATAGACTGATAAAGGTATATTCATATGTCAATCAAAGTACTTGAAGGAACTACTAATGAAATTTGGTATGGAAAACTCTAAACCGGTAAGTACTCCTATGACTACAACTAATAAACTATCATTGAAGGATGAATCAACACCTGTTAATCCGACAAGATATAAATCTATGATTGGAAGTTTACTGTATTTGACACAAACATGACCTGATATTATGAATGTAGTATGTATTGTTTCAATATTTCAGAGTAATCCTAAAGAAAATCATGAATTAGCAGTGAAAAGGATTTTCCGGTATTTACAAGGCACAACAAATCTTAGTTTATGGTATCCTAAAGATGAAAATTTTGATTTATGTGCATACATAGATGCAAATTGGGTAGGAGATGTAAATGACAAAAAGAGAACCACCGGCAAAGCATTCTTTCTTGGTAGCAGATTGATTTCATGGTTGAGCAAGAAATAGAGTTGTACATCATTATCAACAACAAAATTAGAATATGTTGCAACAGCAACTAATTGTACTCAGGTATTATGGATTAAGAAAATGTTGAAGGACATAAAGGTAAAATGCAAAGAACCTATAATCATTTACTATGATAATATGGCAGCAATTGATATATCCAAGAATCTGGTATTTCACTCTAAAACTAAACATGTTTCTATCGAATTCAATTTTCTGAAAGAGAATGTTGAAGCAAAAGAAGTGAAATTGGTTTATGTGAATACTAAAGAGAAGATTGTAGATATCTTTACTAAACCTTTGCCTAAGAAAACTTTTGAATATCTCAGAGAGCAGCTCGGGGTAATATCCTCACCGGTAGAGACTTAGATAGTTGGAGATTGGCATTAGACCAGCAGGAATTAACAGAGAAACCTTTTTCTAGCTTTGATGAAGGAGAGCTACTTCTCAGGGGGAGTAGTTGCATAAGTTGGTATTTATAATTAGTTCTATGAACTGGTTGTATCTGGTTTGTGTATTTCTTTGGTATTTGATGTCAAAGGGGGAGAGATATCTATGGAAAAACACATTATCTTTTGGGGAGAGATTATTCATTGGGGGAGATATTTTGTATTTTGATTTCTAGTAATTGATCTCTTTGGGAGATTGTTGGTTTTTGGTTTTTGGCATTTCTGGTTTGGCACTTAGATGGTTTTTTCATCTTGTGTTGCCATCAATGCCAAAGGGGGAGATTGTTGGTATTATGGATGTGATGTATTGGTTTTGTCATTCATGTCAACACTTGTCAACACTTATCAGCACTAGAGATCTTTGGTTATGTTCACTGGCATGTTCAGTGACTTATGCATAGTCACCGGTATTTGGTTCACCGACAGGTTATATTGTTCATCGGCACTAAGGAAGATCTGTTATCATCTGGAGATTACTTGGTTATGTTGAAGACATAGTTTGGCTACTTCTCAGGGGGAGTAGTTGGATAAATTGGTATTTATAATTAGTTCTATGAACTGGTTGTATCTGGTTTGTGTATTTCTTTGGCATTTGATGTCAAAGGGGGAGAGATATCTATGGAAAAACACATTATCTTTTGGGGGAGATATTTTGTATTTTGATTTCTGGTAATTGATCTCTTTGGGAGATTGTTGGTTTTTGGTTTTTGGCATTTCTGCTTTGGCACTTAGATGGTTTTCTCATCTTGTGTTGCCATCAATGCCAAAGGGGAATATTGTTGGTATTATGGATGTGTTGTATTGGTTTTTTCATTCATGTCAACACTTGTCAACACTTATCAGCACTGGAGATCTTTGGTTATGTTCACCGGCATGTTCAGTGACTTATGCACAGTCATTGGTATTTGGTTCACCGACAGGTTATATTGTTCACCAGCACTGAGGATGATTTGTTATCATCTGGAGATTACTTGGTTATGTTGAAGACACAACTTGGACACTTGTTTTGGAGATTTGGTTATTGGTCTAATCGATTTTGAATATTTGTTGTTATCGGCAAATTGGTCTAGGTTATGGACTGGCAAGCGTTATCTATTCCAGATCAGCACTGCACATTATGGAGATGATTTATTGACTAGTTATTATTGTAAATGAATTAAGCTAACATGATACATTGCATATTGACTCATTTGTAATTGATTTAATTGTAATTTTTTTAGTGAGTCGACCTACACATTTGGTCTTAGATTTTGGTATATATGTAAGATCTCATTTGTGAGATTAACATGGTATGAGAAGCGGATTGTAATAAGGTATATGCAAATATAAGCAGAGCTACTCATGCAGAAATTATTTGAAGATTCAAGGAAGGTATGAAGAAGACAATTAGAGCTTAACCAGTACTGAATCCAACATATGAAGATGTTATTTTGAGCAGTACATTATCATTGGATTTAACCATTCAATTGTAGTTAGTGTGACTCTCATCTCGTGATTGAGCAGTGAGCTCTAGGTAGTTGGCCTTTCTCCATGTGTAGACCCCATTTGTACACACATACTATCTGCAGTAGTATCATCTAATGCTGGAAATGAAAATCTAAGACTCAGTCATGAAAATGATATGTTGAAGACAAATTTGATTCACATGCAACATGATAAAAACTGAACTAATGAGACAAATGGGAATTATGGAAAATAAGTTGCCTACTGCAAATCAACATAAAGAAAAATTCAAGAAAAGTTCAGAGGAACTTGATGATATGCTGAAAAGTTAGAAACCTAATGGAGATACTAATGGCCTTGGATTTGAAGTTGGAGAAAGTTCCAGAACTGCAAACAATCATGATCACAGCAAACTGGCAAGACAACTTAATGCTTACAAATTTAATGGGAAATTCTTTAACTATAACAAGTATGGTCATAGAGCAAATCAGTGTAGATTCAAAAACAATCAGAACATTAATGCACCCACTGGTCAATGTTCCAAATGCAACAAAATTGGTCATAATTTAGAAAACTACAGAATGAATGTGAGATATTATGGTTGTGGAAGATTTGGGCACTTATCTAATCAATGCAGAACACAAACCAGCATAGGATATGGAAAGGAAATTCAAAAGAATAATGTAACTTGTTATGCTTGTAACAAGATTGGACATATTGCAAAATTTTGTAGAATAAAGACTTCACCGACAAATAATAAAGGACCCAATTTGAATGGCAAAGAGAAGGTAGATGAGTTAAAGAAAGAATTTTCAAAACAATGGATTAGAAAGATAGATCAGAACGTTGATGAGACTATTCCTTCACCGGTAGAACAAAGTATTACTCCACTAGCAGGAGATTCTTCATCCCACTGAGAAGTAACCCTTTGGGGGTATTGCAGCAAGTTGAATATCATGCATTCTACCCTCGGTCGATGGTGAGAAGATAGATTTCTTCTTTATCGACTGATGTGTTAATTTTCACTTAACCAGTGAGCATTTAATGTGATTGTTGAAAGAAATTTCATTATAAATCATTGGTTTTCCCTCTTTTTCGACTCACCAAGCATTAAAATTAGTAGAGAGCATGAAATTTGAGCAAAGGCATTCAAGGTGAAGAAGTGAAGCGATTTCTTTCAAGCATTCAAACATTATCAGGTAGCTTAAGGTATTTTTCAAATGGCTTCCTCTTCTGCTCCCGAATTTATTGCAAACCCTACTATTGTGGAAAATATAAAATGCCCTAGGCCCGTATTCAAAATTATTCCCAAGCTAGCTAAACAAGATGATTCCATAGGCGCATTTTCAAACATTCCTAAAGGTGTAGCTTATGCTGAAGATCCTAGAATTTATATTCACTCCAATATTGAAGAATTAGGTTCAAAGGAAGTGTTAAAAATGTTTAGAACCATAATTTGTGATGAAAATGGCATTGTAAAATTGGAGCACAAAATTATTGAGACTTTAGGTTTTGTAGAAATCTTGAACATCCCTGAATTTCTGGAGGAAGTAGTGAGAATTTTCCTAAGTAGGGTATATGAGGAATTTCTATGGTTAGACTTTGTATGCAAAATAAACTGGCAAGCAATTAGGGCAGTGACAGGTTTATCGTCAACCGCCAGTAGACCAGACAAAATAAAGAAGGTACCTAACAGTAAATTCATGACTCTAACTGGAGCAACATCTGATAGTAGGTCTTTGAGAGTAAATGACATCAAGGATATCAATGTGACATTAATAAGTATGATTCTAGGTTACAAGACTACACATGCAAACAGACTTAATTCAGTTTCTAGTCTTTGCATTAATAGTGCTTATGAAATGGTAAACAATAATGCAATGATTGATGTATGTGAATGGCTAAAGGATGAACTAATAGACAATTTGAAGAAGATAAAAGGTGATAAGAAAGGGACATTTCATTTTGGCAACCTCTTAGTATACTTAATGCTATATTTCACGAAGGAAATCCCCAGTATAGGACATAAATATTTTGGATATGACATACCGGTAGGTAAGCAATTACAAGAATCTTTCATTGGCATGGGTACTGCTAAGGATATCAACATCTTTGAATACTTTAAAACATTTCAAGACAAAATGAAAACCAGAGAGAGACTACCATAGAGTGTAGTAGTTAAATATGACAAGGGAATCTATTTTGTAATTAAGAAAGATGAAACATTGATGGAAGTTATTCTACCTAGAACTGTATGGGTTACTAAAATGGGGTATGAGGCTGATGTGAACATTATTGAGAGTTATGCTAAAGTCTTGTTAGAAGCACCTAGAGAACCAACATAAAAAGTTTTTTGTAGTGAAGAAAAAATTGAGAGTGGTGTACACACCATGAAACAAAGAAAGAAAAGAGAAAAGTATATTAGAAGTGTATCAAAACAAGTTAAGGAAATCAAAGAAAACATCATGAACATTACTGGTATAAAGGCTAGTGAGCTAGAAAAATTGCAACCAGAGGCATACATTTCACCAGTTGGTACATCATCTGACAATGAGATACCTGCTGAATTCAAAAGAGTTGATAGGAAGAGAAAACCCTCACCGGTACCCTCTTCTTCACCCAAGAAAACAAGAACTTTGAGAAAGAAACAATAGGTGATAAGGCAACCGGAAAAGAAGTTAACACCTAAGAAGAAATAGAAATAGGTTCTACCTCATTTCGATACTTTACTGAATGAAATCACTGATGATAGTAATTTGGCTAATGTAAGCAAATTGTATAACACATTCACTAATTTAGAAAAGGAAAGTGTTGAAAACAACATAATCTTACATCTAGACATATACAAGAAAGTTTTAATTGAAGTTTTAGATGACTTGCCAAATGATCTGTATAGAAGGTTAGATGCAAAGAGGATTGTAGTAATGGAGTTGGACAAGAAACTTAAAGTTGAAAAACTTCTAGCTATACATCTGGTTAACTCTAAAGAGGAGATTGATGACCTAATTTGCAAAGCTAATAGATTAGTTTTTACTACTGGTCACCAGCAAGTGAGCTTAATGGCTGGTAGAGTTAATGAAATTGCAAAGGAAATGACTAATAAATGTGATATCTTTTTTGTAGAAAAGGAAAAATAGGAAGAATTTAACAGGCCTAAGAAAACATTTAAGGTATATCAGAAGGATAAGGAAAAAGGGAAAGGTAAAGTTGGTGGAATACCAAACATCAAAATAACTGACAAATTACCACAACCCTTGGATACTACACCGACTAATGAAAGTGTAGACATAACACATGATGACACTAACCCTAAATCAAAAATTCTATTCACCATGAATGTTGATACTCAGGAAGTGAACATTGTTGTGGATAAGGATAGCACATAGGTACAAAATGATATTGCAGACAGTGGAAACATTGGTGAGCAACTGACAGAGAATGTTGAGGTTGAAATTCAAACAGAGAAAATAGAGCAAACACTACAAACCAAGCAACCTTTGGACACTAGAATGAATACTAGTAGTATAGATGTTGGCATAGAGAAACCTACAGAGACAGAGATACCAGTAGCAAAGAACATTGAAAAACCCACAGAGAAACCCACAGAGGCACAGGTACACATTGAGATAGTGAAACTGGTAATCACTAAGAAACCCAAACCATTGATAGCTGAAATGGAAACTCAGACTGATCCACTAGAAGCTAATGCAAGCAAATTGGTTACTAATATTGGAAGCACTAAAATAATAAAGGTAGTTGGTCAGACATCAGGTACTTCATTAAGTGAATTCAGGCCTACCAATGTGATAGAGGTACTCCTGGACTCTATCAAGAAGATAACTGACTGTAATGCATTAGCTTACAAGGAAATTGATGATACAATACCAATTCTTAAGATGATTGCACCAAATTGTAATATAGATCATGTAAAGGATTCTTTAAGTCAGTTGGACACATTGTCTAAATTCATTACCAACAATGTAATAACAGTTGATAAGGTGAATGAGGACACATTCAAAGAGAAAATGGAAAAGGAAAAAGAAAAATTCTTTGAGGACAAAATAAAGAAGTGCACCGAACATATTATCACACTTTTATCGATGCTAAATACAACAATTTTGGAATATAAGGAACTGTACAGGAAAACATGGAAGCCACATCTGTCAACACAGGACATTGAAAAAGAAATAAGCAAAGTACAGAAGGAAATAGGTGATATAGATGGTAACATTATTGGTTCATCCAAAGCTATATCAATTATTGAGCAAGAAATAGTAGGATTTTAAGAGAAGCTGGAGAAATTTGAGAAAGAAAAAGCAAGGATCAAAGCAAATGCCAAAGAGCTTAAGTATAAACTTAGTCCTAAATTGGATAACCTTATCTCTCCAAGAAATGAGATCTCTAAGGAACTAATTCAAGGGGAAAGATCACCAAAAGAAAATATGCATCATCTCACTGGCAAAATCCAATGAACTAAGGTAACCATGAATGACAACAACAGATTCATGCAGAGTTTAAACTTGGTTTTGGTAGACATTTTTCAGATTTTAACCAACCAGTTACAAACCTTAAGGTAAAATTTTGCACTCATTTGACAATTTTTGACAACCTTAGTCATTGATATCAAAGGGGGAGTAGTGGATAGAGAAAAATGGCTATTCAAAAGAGATCATCTACTCAAGGGGAGTACATCTTTTTGGTAAATTTTTGGACTTCACTTTTTGGGTTTTTGGATTTTTCTCATGAGTGTTGCCATCAATGCCAAAGGGGGAGATTGTTGGCATTCTACACTTTAATGAGAATTGATGGTGTTGTCATTGATGGAAACCATGTAGCAACCATCTGACAACCTTCTAGAATTCATCTGGTAAACCACTGGCAAGCACCAGCACCGGCATAGACATCTACATACACCGGTAGGCACTTCATCGGAAGTGACAACAATGCATACCGACACCCTAGCTGACAGGAATAAAATTTTGTTTAATTGTAATTATCTTTTGTAAAGCTGACAAGGCATATTGTAAAAGACTCATATATATGTATGAGATCTTATAGATCATTTTGTGTGGTAGAAGATATATGCGAATGCATAAGACATATTTTGTATAAGGTTTATGGTTATAGTATGAGCTTAAACCGGTACTGAACGTAGCATAGTTGATACTAATTTGAAGCAGTACATTGTATTAGATTTTCATAATCCATTTTGTAAGTTAGTGAGACTTCCATTTTGTAGATTGAGCAGTGAGCTCTAGGCAGTTGGCCTTCTTGCATGTGCAGGTCCCTCATTGTAAGTAATATTTATTCACTGGCCAATGAGTGAATATTGTGGGTCACAAATCCCATTGAGGTTTTTACCACACCTGGTTTCCTCGTTAAACATCTTATGTTATGGTGTGTTTTCTATGTTGTCTTTATTATTTCTTTTTATTGCATTAATTCTTCTTTATCGGTACACTGTTTTGAGATGCAAAATTCTTAATAAGGTTAAATATTCTATTAACCGGTTAGATACTGATTCACCCCCCCCCTCTCAATATCTTTGGGACTATCATTAATCCTAACAATATTATCATTGTATTTAACCATCCAATTGTAGTCAGTGTGACTATCATCATGTGATTGAGCAGTGAGCTCTAGGCACTTGACCTTTCTGCATGTGCAGACCCCATTTGTACACACATACTATCTGCAGTAGTATCGTCTGATTGTGGGTAAGGTTTCCCACCATGGTTTTTCCCCTTATAGGGTTTCCATGTACAAATATCTATGTTATGTGTTGTGGATGTTATTTGTCTTTCAATTTCATACATTAAACTTTACCGGTACTATTATTAACTGTTAAACTATTAACCGGCATTAAGTTTGGTTTACCTGTATTATGTATCAAGTTTGATTAAGTTATATTTGGGTTGAAATTAATAGACAATTGATTCACCCCCCCCCTCTAAATTGTCTCCGAGTCCTAACACACATGATGACCATTTTGTTTCAAAACAGCTCCAAGTGCATACTATGAAGCATCTATCTCAATCTTAAAAGGTTGTGAGTGTTGGAATTATGGATTGATTATGTGTTGCATTGATGTTTTTTCATTGATGTCAACACTAGCTATTATGGTTGGTTACTGGAAAATAGGTTTTGGTTACCGACATACAGGTTTTGGTTACTGGTAGAAGATCTAGTGTTACCGATAGAAGAGACTATATGTTGGACACTTCCGGCATGTTTGGATCAATGGAGTATGTCTGATTCTATGTGTTACATGTTTCCAGAGCATGTTTTGGTCAGTTGGAATTGACTTGGTAATCGGATGCTATCATACACTCTTGTAAACCCTTACAGGCATTGGTTTAAGGTTTAACCGGCAGCACTTTCACTAAGAAATCTTGATAGGATGCATAAGTGGTGTTGGTGCATCTTCTAGATGGATTTCAGGATGCTGAAGATGTTCTTTGATTGTGCCTCAACTGAGTGAAGACATTGCTTTCATGTGGTGGACCTAGATTCGGTCTGGTGCCTATCTAGGTTATAGATCGGTATCATGTTAACGTGTTCTCTACATGTTACCGACATGATTTATGGAATGGTTATTGTTGTTTTGGTCTTAAGCTGACATGGCATATCATTGTAAAATGGATGTATGTAATGATCTTATTGTAATATCTTTTAGGTGGCCAACCTAATTGTTTTAGGCCTTAGGGTTGGTATAAAATGATGTAAGATCTCATTATAGATATAGTGTCATGGTCTTGGAATGTAATATCATATGCAAAGGAGATTTGGTCGATCATAGGTGATCAAATTGGGATTAAGGAAGAGGTGAAAGGCCTCCGGTATTGAGCTTAACCGAGACTATAATCAGGCATGGTAGATGCTATCTCTAGTAGTTCATTATTTTGGATTGTTGTCCATTTATCTTGAGGTGGTTATAACCTCTCCATAGTCAGTGAGACTCTTTTGTAATGAGCAGTACACTCTAGGTAGTGTGTCATCCTGCATGTGCAAGCCTCTCATTGTATCACATACTTTCTGTAGAAGTATCATTTGACTATGGGTAGGCTTCCTACTGTGGTTTTTCCTTTTCTAGTTTTTCCATGTACAAATCATGGTGTTATGTGGTATGGTTGCATTGTGTTGATTATTTCTTTCGTTGTTAAGTTTTATTGCTTACTGGCATCTATTTCTGATATTCTAGTAATTAATATTTATGTGATTTGGTTAAAGGTTATTAAGTGGATTAATTGATATAATATATCAACAACTGATTCACTCCCCCCTCTCAGTTGTTCACCAGTTATCATAACAATTGGTATTAGAGCTTTGGTCCTCTTTTGCAGATGCTTAATCCCTTGAGGTAGATCCTATTGCAACTAACACTTCAAATCCACCGGCAACTATTTTCAGAAGAGAAATCCCTAAGCTTGATGCAACAAATTCTGGGATATGGAAAAGCTGAATGGAGACTCATATTAGATGTCTTGGAAAGGATATTTGGGAGATCACTGAGAAAGGATACACACCTTATGATCTAGCATTTGCCAATCCTGCTCCAGCAGACCTGGAAAAGAATATTGAAAATGAGTGCAGAGATAGAGAGGCCCTCTTGTGTGCACTTACTAATTAGAAAATCATGGGATTGACTGATAAATCACTGACAAAGGTTATGTGAGATAAATTGCAAACTCTGAATGAAGGTGATCCTACTGTCAAAATTACTAAACTTGATGGTTATCAGGTAAGGTATGAAAACTTGAAGATAGAAGATAATGAAAGAATTGTTGTGTTTATGGAAAGAGTAAATGAGATTGTTATGGGAATTCAATGTTGTGGAGTATCTTTGAGTGAAGATGAAATAGTTTCCAAAGTCTTGAGAGCCCTTCCACTAGCTTACAAGATGAAGGTAACTACAATTAATGAGCTAAGAACATGGCAAACACTTCAATTAATAGAGACATTCTGATTGGGAAATTATCTGCTTTTGAGCTTGAAGAATTTGGATCTTCAGGAGCTATAAAGTCTGAACATGTTTTTCATGCATCATCATCATCTACCAACAAAAGTGATTGGAAATCCCTATATGCAAAAGAATGGGAAGATATGAGGAAAGAAGACAAACAACTTGAGAAACGTGAATCATTATTTGCTAGAAGAGGTACCTAAAGGACCGACAGGAAGTAAGTATGAAGGAAAAACACCTTTTAAATGTTTTGCATGTAATAAGATTGGTCGTTTTGCATCTAGATGTCCTAAGACAAATGCAAGATTTGAAGAGAGAGTTAAGAAATCATTTAAGCCTAATTAGAACATATATAGATTCAAGAAAAGTAAACAATGCTACATAGTGGATGAGGAAGGAGTAAGTGATTACTCTGAAGATGAAATGAAAGTAGACTCTGCTAGTGGATCTAGCAATGGAAAGGAATGGGTGTTTTATACTTTAAAGGAAGATGAACCGGAACCGGCTATCATGAATGAAGAAAAGGTCTTGTCAGAAAGAGTTGAAGATAAGGATGAATGGGTAACTGATAGTGGATGCTCACATCATATGACTGGAGATAAAAGAAAATTCATGTCCCTACAAGAATACAATTGCGGTCAAGTCAGATTTGGAGATGACAAAGCATTTATGATCAAAGGTAGAGGTATGATTTCTCTGGATGGAAAACATAATACTGATAATGTCTATTATGTAGAAGGTTTAAAGCATAATCTTTTAAGTGTTGTTCAATT
The DNA here is from genome assembly GCF_030272615.1 of Cryptomeria japonica. Lineage (NCBI taxonomy): Eukaryota > Viridiplantae > Streptophyta > Pinopsida > Cupressales > Cupressaceae > Cryptomeria > Cryptomeria japonica. The sequence continues at coordinate 32,706,707 of NC_081411.1, read as the reverse complement.
GGTGGACAAGGGTTTCCTACTTCATTTTAAAGATAGAAAATGAAAAATCATTAACAAAAGTGGTTTGGAGATTGCAACCGGTACTCAAACTAGAGTTAATATCTTTCACTTGAACACTGGTAATAAGACATGTTTGATTGCTCATATTGATGAGAGTTGGATATGGCATAAGAGGTTGTGTCATGTTAATTTTGATTGTATTGTTAAGATCAGTTCAACTAAAAAAGTTAGAGATATACCTAAGATTATGAAGCCTCATAATCTGGTATGTAAGGAATGTCAATTGGGAAAGCAAGTTAGAACTTCTTTTAAGAGCATACATGATAAATCTAATGATGTACTTGATTTGATTCACACTGACTTATGTGGTCCAATAAGGACTAGAAGCTTTCAAGGTGATAGGTATTTCATGCTGATTATTGATGACTATTCTAGAATGATGTGGGTGACTTTTCTAAGAGAGAAGTCTAAAGCCTTTGATAAATTCAAGATCTTTAAAGAAAAGGTTGAAACAGAAATTGGATTGAAAATCAAATGTCTAAGATCAGATCAAGGAGGTGAGTTCACTTCTCATGAATTTAAAAATTATTATGAGACAAATGGGATTAGGAGATAGTTATCTGCACCTCAGACTCCTCAGGAGAATGGAGTAGTGGAAAGAAAGAACAAAACCATTTTTGATGCAGCAAGATCTATGATGATGGAAGCCAAATTGCCTCACATCTATAGGAGAAAAGTAGTGATTACAACAGTGTACACATTTAACAGAGTTCACATCAAAGGTGAAACTGGTAAGACCCCTTATGAATTATGGTTTGGACATACACCTACTATTAAATATTTCAGAATTTTTGGAAGTAAATTCTATATCAAAAGAGATGATTCAATTGGAAAGTTTGATCCTAGATGTGATGAAGGGATATTTCTTGGTTATTCAATTCAAAGAAAAGCATATAAATGTTATAACAAAAGATTGCATAAAATTGTGGAGAGCACTAATAAGAAAGTGGATGATAAATATAAAAATCAATCTATATCATGTGATGGGGAACCGACAATGGAAATGATCATAACTGAACTAGCAATGCCTCAATCGGTATAGGAAACTGAGATAGTTACACCGACACAATCAAAAAATTCAACTATGACTGATGATCAAAGCAGTGAACCTGAAGTACAGAAGGCACCAAGCTATGTCAGATTAAATCATTCTAAAGATCAAATCATTAGAGATAGGAACAAAGGAGTTATGACAAGAAGAAGACTGGCAAATGAAGAGGTATGTCTTATTTCTCAAGTTGAACTAGCATCTGTTATTGCAATGAAATCATCACAAACAAGATAAAACACTAGACATTAGCTCAATCACAAAATCTCATTGCAATGAACTATCCTAAACAACATTCAATAGAGACATGAAAACAAAAGCATACAAAACTAAATATTATGCAAACCAGATGACGATTTGAATGCTTCTTCCATGCGGCTCCATTGTTCTTCTTTCCTCTTCAAATGGTTGGATTGTGGATCTCACCTACAAGTGCACACACACAATTGAAAGAAAGATGGACATTGATTATTGATCAAGAGTACTAGAAGCATAAATTCGATAGCCTGATTACCAATTATTAGCTTTGATTGATGAAAATCATCCAATTTATAGAAGAATTGGAGAGATGAACAAATTAGCATGATAGTGATTCAAATGGAAATTCAAATCAAGAATAGAAAATTATGACATGTCTATGACAAATTGCTATGCAAGGATTTATGACAATTTATGACAAATTCTATGTCAAGAATTTTATGACAATTTATGACAAATTTCTATGTCAAGAATTGATTAATTGTCAATTATGACAAATTATGACAAATTTCTATGTCATTCCCATGAATTTAGGAGAGAAATAGGAGGAAATTGAAATTAAGAAATTAGAAAATTAGGAAATTAGAGAATTAAGAATTTAGGAATTAAGAAATTGATGGAAATTAGAAATTAGTGAATTAATCAATAATTTTTCATTTATTAATTAATTCATTCACAAAGAGGAATAATTAGCCAATTAAATGAATATTTAATTGTAATGAGAAGACTTAGGATAAATAAGTAATTTATTAATCCTAAAGGAAGAAAATGATAAGCAAGGTTAAATGATAAGCAAGGTTAAATGACTAAATCATGAAACCCTAGAAGGCGAATTAGGTCTTGAAAGATAATTGAGTCGATTTGATTTGATTTTGGATTGATAAATGACCAATGTGATAAATGATTTGATTGAGAAAATGCGCCAATTGACGAGGAACAATGACAAATTGATCCAAATTGACACGATTGAGAAGGACGACGATCGATGACAAATTGATCGTTAAATGACAAGATTGACAAAAAAGACAAGGATTGATGACAAAATAGATTGCAAAACAATAGGATTGAAAATGACCATGACTGATGACAAATCAATCGCAAAATGACAAGATCGAACATGACAATGATCGATGACAAATCGATCGTTAAAATGACAAGATTGAAGGATTGATGATAAATCGACAAGATTGATAAGAGGACAACGATCGATGACAAATTGATCGCAAGATTGATAGGAGGAAAAAACCCTAAATTAGGATTGACGATGTCCAAAATGATGACAAATTAGCACGCATATTGATGCGACAAGATCAGTTCGATCAAAATCATGACTGGATAGTGTTGTCGACAAGACCAAATTTGAAGGCGAGATGAATGAAGAATGTAGAAGAATGACTCGATGCTCACAAATGATAAAAATCAAGTGCATGACATAGGAGAAATGTTAATGTGATGCAAAAACCTAAAATGAGGCAATGCGCAAATGTTAAAGTATGACTTCGCAAGCGTTGACCATTTTTAGGTGCCTACATTTTGCCCCTCTTTGAGACCATGCGATTTTAAGCATTGTTTCAAAGAATGATAATGAAAATGCCCCAGACAACTGACAATGACATATGCATGCCCCCTCAAGGAATTGGCCGAAAACATGCGGAAAAGAGGCCAATTGATCGATAAGAATGATAGGATCGAACAGACTGACAATCGGAGATCGGATGCATGAAGGACAAGGAATTGAAAGTGCACAAGACCACAACCAACATAAGATGGAGAGGGTGCACGTCTATCTATGCAATGACAAAGATATATAAATGGGACCAAGAGGGTGAAAAGAACTCATTTGCACTAGCCAAAGAGGAGAATTTGTTGCTCTGGACAAGGACACTTGCAGAGAGATGGCGAGCATTCCAATGGCGGATCACCTTGGAGAACGTGTACACACATTCAAATGACTGGATGATGCAGGAGCCACGTTATGGATCTCAAAAACCCATGTTGTCAATTTCATGAAGTTTAAATGTTTGCGGGACATTGCGGGGCCCACGGAAATTGCAAAAATGGACTCCTGCACTTGTGCAGGGCGAATCTTGCGCTTGTGTCAGGTGTTTTGTGCTTGTGTAGGGAAACACAAGTGTAGGCTACCTAACACAAGTGCAGGTTACCGGACACAAGCGCAAGTGTGCATAAATGACTCACTTTTGATTCAAAACTGCATCTAAATGACCGGAAAAGGGGAGAGAAGGGTAGGATAGGTCAATTTAGATGGAAAAAACCCTGATTGGACATGAAAATGAGGAAATGCAACCCGTAGGAGAAAACCCTAAAACTAACAAAAATATGCCCCAATGTGTGATGCAGAGTCGACAGTATCCATTGATCACGCGGGAGAACCAACCAGACTGTTTCATGCTACGATATAGACTCAGGAGCACGGACAGAGATATCTTAGCAGGATTAGGGATATACTACATCACATACATGCCCAAGATTAGGGCAAACACAGGATTGCTTACCGCATTGGCAGAGCGATGGCATTTAGAGACCTCCTCATTCCATCTAGCGACTGGAGAGGCGACGGTGACATTAGAGGATGTATGGTGCATCCTCCGCATTCCGATACATGGGGAGATGGTAGAATATGACCCAGTGATAGGTAGAGACGCATTGTGTAGGCTATTTGAGTGTGAGGCAGATGATCTAGACATTGTCGAGAGGGAGATCCGCTGGGAGACTATGGCAGGAGAGTATGATCAGTGATGTGTGGTGATAGCAGTTGTGATAGCATGTCTTCTAGCAGGTGACAGACAAGGACATGGATTCCCTATTGGATGGGGAAGAGTGCTAGAGTGGATGGTGACAAAGGGGACGGTATACGCATGGGGACCATGTGTACTCGCTATGCTCTATTTTCAGCTGCATCAGATAGCGTATTAGGGAGTTCAGACTCTGAGCTGTGGAGTCACATTGCTTTAGGTATGGGCATTTGAGCACATAGCCATATGTCGATCGATTACAGAGAGATAGGTTGTACCACACCGACCATATGTGTATAGCTATGGGGGAGCACTGAGACAGGGTCCATTTGGATACATATTATACTGGCGACATGAGTTAGATAGACTGAGAGAGTTCATATGGAGGCCATATTGAGATTGCCCTGGATGGTTAGATGATAGTGATGAGCTACCATATTATAGACAGGAGAGGTACTTGATTGGGTGACTAGTGAATCGCCAGAGAGTGATTGAGATGTACCTACCAGAGAGGGTCAGATGATAGTTTGGAGAGCGACAGGATGTATCTAGGAGGATGGCATGCTTTTCCCGATCTCACAGAGAGATGAGTCAGTGGGGGAGTATGATTCAGCCACACATAGCATATACCGACTTTGCACAGCTACAACAGAGACAGTGGGATTGGAGGTCAGATGTGGTGGATGCTGGGACGACAGAGGAGTATGAGATATGGTTTGCACGACGACGGCAAGTGCCTTTGACTGATCCTGATATTCCAGTACCAAGGAGACAGGAGGACTTCCCACTCATAGGAGAGGAGGGAGATGGTGAGGATGACGAGGATGACGAGGATGATGAGGATGACGCAGATGGGGATGAGGGAGATGATGGTGGGGAGGATGATGACAGAGATGATGGTGGGGAGGATGATGATGATGGTGGGAAGGATGATGACGGAGATGATGGTGGGGAGGATGATGATGAGCCAGACTCAGCTGATCAGGAGACATTGCAGGATATTCCCATAGAGTCAGAGATAGCTAGGATAGAGGAGATGGAGATGTGCAGGGCTACCATAGTGAGTCAGCAGGATTACATTGCAACATTAGAGAGATAGAATGCCATCTTGAGGACAGAACAAGATACAGCAATAGCTCTGGCATAGCGAGAGGGATAGAGAGTCACTGAGTTCATTGGGTCGATTAGGGATGCCAGTGCACGGGAGATGGCACAGATGCTGGTAGAGACCAGAGAGGAGAGACTGTATTGGAGGACACTATATGAGAGTGCAGTTCCACCGAAGTGGAGAGCGCCTTCATATCGGGCACGATCGAGGAAAGAGAACAGGTCACGCTCTCGGAGGTCATTGAGCAGCATGGGGGTGAGTGGACCTATAAGACCACCACAGCCAGGACCAGGAGGGACATCATCTACGAGACATGGCAGGGATGAGGAGGACAGAGGGAGCACCCAGTGAAAGAGGCACGTACTCCATATGACAGACAGTGGACATTATGTAGTTTGACATGTTGTAGTCAGCCTGCGGGCCATACTTAGGACAGACAGTCCGATTTTGTACTCCGATATTATTATGATATGTAATATGCATCGATATGATGGGATGCAATGTGTTATGATTTGTAGTTATTTCGCTATGTATGGATGACTTATGTACTTGTTTATGAACATGTATGGATGTATTTTTATGTATTTTTGATGTATTTATGAAATGAAATGGATAAAATGCTTGAGGTAATATGTGATGTGATGTTTGATGCAAATGTACTAACCAAATGGATGCAGGATGCAGCATATGTGTTTGGATATCGGAGCACTAGATCGAACTGACTATCCGGACTGATGGAAGAAATGTTAGTAAGAAATGAGATAGAGGACAGTTAGAGATGACGAAAAACTTGCTTTCAGTAATGCACTTTGTAGGTGAGAACCTTTATTTTTATGTAGCAAAATGGATGCGTAGCATCATGGCATTGAAGGCCAGAGCTGAAATGCAACCCTTTTTGCAAAAGACAGACACATCACAGACAAATGACAATCACAATAAAAAAAAAGGATCATGAACCATCCCGGTCACTCTAAATCACTCAGTGACATCATCGAGCAACATAGGAACATGATCGAAGATAAATCAATAAAAAGATAAGATACACAAATTCAAGCAAATCAGACAAACATCTTGATCTTCATTGTCAAAAGTTGAAAGTGCTGATAGGACGATCATGCTATCTGGTTTCAGGAAATGCGGTACTCCGTCTAAGACAGGACACAGTCTAGTTTCGAGTATACCACACCCTGTATAAGACCCATGATAATAGGAACAAGGACAAATGATGTTGATACTGATATTCGATTGATATGACAATTGTGATCAGTTTGAATGTTTGGTTTTGATTGAAAAAGTTCATCTGGTTAAAGCATGATTTCAGGAAAGCATAGTGTTGAATTGATTGCAAGTGTCATTGGATGAATGCTCAGTGGTTTGTCTTATGCACAAAAGGAATAATTTATTGCAAAATGTTTGTTTTTGTTTTTGGAGTTTTACAATTTATTTTTTTCATTTTTTCAGGACTTTATTTGACTTTTTAGGGATTTTTTTTCAGGACTTTTTTCAAGTTTTATGACTTTTTTTCAGGACATTATTCAATTTTTATGAATTTTTTCAGGACATTATTCAATTTTTTTGGATTATTTCAGGACATTTTTCAATTTTTAAGACTTTTTTCAGGACATTATTTGAATGATTGATCATGACAAGGGGAACGCACCCAATGCGCATCTGAAAGACACATAGACCGGGACCAAAACATATGTACAAGAAACCGGAGTATGCAAGACAATGATGTTGACCAATAACAAGCCTGGAACAGGACATTGGGTCAAGATAAAGATAGGCATGATAAACTCGCCGAGAGAAAGTATAGCTAGAAGTCATGATAGATGACGAAGCAATGATCTCATTACTCATGGCGCCTGATTGCCAGGTTTTCACCATGGTACTTGCCCAAAGCGCCTATTTGCCAGGTTTTCACTAGAGGGCGAATTATTTTTTCTTTACTTTTTTGTTGCTCTTGTTTCTTTTGCTTTTCACTTTTTTCTTTGTATTTTCGTAATTTTTTTGTATTTTCTTTATTTTTTTTGTATTTTTTCTCTTTTTTTTAATTTTTTTGTATTTTTTCAGGATCATATTTGAAGAAGTGCTGAGAGAAAACTATGCCCAGTACTTGCGAAGATGCATGCCATTGATAGGATCAAATAGAGGTTCACCTTCTGGAGTCGCAAGCTGATATGCCCCCGAGCCATAGGCTGTAGTTACTATGAAAGGCCCAACCCAATTAGGTTCAAACTTGCCTTTGATGATGTCAGTAGACTGTGCATTCTTGGGATTTGCCTTTAAAACTAGGTCTCCCACTTCGAAGTGTCACCCTTTGACTTTCTTATTATAAGAGCAACGGAGACGATTTTGATATGCTTGCAAATGTGTCAGAGCTGTCTGACGCTTTTCATCTAACATCTCAAGCTGATGCAGCCGGGAGACTCTGTGTGTCTCATCATCAATCAGGTGTTGCAAGGAAACCCGCAAGGAAGGAATCTTGACTTCCAAAGGTAAAATGGCTTCCGCACCATACACCAAGGAATAAGGTGTTGCGCTAGTAGGTGTGCGGATAGAAGTATGATAGGCCCATAGTGCTGGATTTAACTGTACGTGCCAATCTCGACCAGCGTCATTGACAACTTTCTTCAGGATCTTGATAATGGTTTTATTTGATGCTTTAGCTTGACCATTACCTTGTGGATAATACGGACTGGAAAAACGATGTTGAATATGAAACTTGTCATAGAGTTCTTTGACATCTTTATTTTTAAAAGGTCGACCATTATCTGTGACTATGGCAAGGGGTACCCCATATCGGCATATGATATAGTTCAGCAAGAATTTTGAAATTTGGACACCAGTGATATAAGTCATGGGGATTGCTTCGATCCATTTTGTAAAATACTCTGTAGCTATAATGATGAACTTGTGTCCATTTGCAGATGTTGGGTGAATCTTGCCAATAAGATCCAATCCCCATTGAGAAAAGGGCCACGAAGATATAATAGAATGAAGCTCTTGAGTTGGTGCATGAATATAATTTCCATGAATCTAGCATTTATAGCATTTCTTAACAAAATCATGAACATCTTTTTCCAGAGTAGGCCAATAATACCCAGCGTGAATCAACTTTTTGGCTAAGCTAAGACCATTGAAATGACCCCCACATATACCATTGTGAACCTCGTGTAAAGCCGTTTGTGCTTCATCAGAATCCAAACACCTAAGGAGGGTATGGTCAAAGGAACGGCGGTAAAGGGTGTCGGCGATGATGACATATTTGGCTGTCTGTCGGATAAAGGCTTGGCATTGGTTAGCGGAAAGGTTAGGTGGTAAGGTTTGGGATTTCAAATACTGATATATGTCATTGTACCACGGGGAGTTGGGACCAACAAGAACGCACATCACATCAGCTGTCGAAATGTCAAAAGAGGGGACCAGCAATTGTTCGACTAAGAATTCACACTTGTCCATATTATGAGGCATATTCAACATGAAAGCGATTGTAGCCATTGCATCTGTCGACTTGTTTTTCATTCTTGGCACTTGACTGAAATGGATAGCTATGAATTTTGTCTTGAAGAAATCTACCATGTGCTTATAGGGAATAAGCTTTTCATCTTTTGTTTCATAGTCATCATTCACTTGTCAGATGACTAATTGAGAATCTCCATAGACTTGCAAATGCTTGATGTTCCAGTGGACTGCTACTCGGAGTCCTGTGACCAGTGCTTCATACTCTACAATGTTATTGGTACAGTGGAAAGTTATTCTGTAGGACTTTGGAATAACGTCACCTTGAGGGGTGACAAACAAGATGCCTACTCCGGACCCAAACTTAGTATGGGACCCATCAAAGTATAACTTCCATTCATTATATGGTGTGAGAGCAAAGACTGATTCATCTAGAAAATTGGTCAACATGGGATGATCGTCAGAAATGGGAGCGTCTGCAAGTTGATCTGCTATGACTTGTCCTTTGATCGTCTTTCTCTCTGTATACACAATATCAAATTCACTGAGGATCATGACCCACTTTGCTAGGCGACTCGTCAAAGCTGCTCAGCTAAGCAAGTATTTTAAGGGATCAATTTTCGCAACCAACAATGTTTGGTGGCTTAACATATAATGTCGGAGCTTTTGTGTTGCAAACACCACTGCTAAGCATGCCCTTTCAATAGTTGAATAGTTTAGCTCATAGCCTACTAGTGTCTGGCTGATATAATAAATAGCTCTTTCTTTGCCATTCTCATCTTGTTGAGCAAGAGAACTCCTAATGCTGTTTTAGTTGTAGAGATATACAATAAAAATGGCTTGCCATCGATAGGAGGCATTAGGATAGGTGGCAACAACAAATATTCATTGAGAGCTTGAAAGGCTGATTGACATTGCTCAGTCCATTTGAAAGTGACACCTTTATGCAATAGATGCTAGAATGGATGACATTTGTCGGCCAACTGAGCTATGAAGCGGCAAATTGACTGGAGCTTTCCTTGCAGACTTCTTAATTGCCAGCGGTTTGAAGGTGGAGGCATATCCATTATTGCTTTGACCTTGGCGGGGTCGACCTCAATGCCTCGGTAAGAAACAATGTATCCAAGTAATTTGCCAGCTGTAACACCAAAGACACACTTCTTTGGATTGAGCCTGAGTTTGTAGGTCTCCATTCTATCAAAGATTGGGCCCAGGATGGCTAGATGACTATCTCTGGTGACAGATTTACATAACAAGTCATCAACATAATCCTCCATCAAAGTGTGCATGAAATCATGAAAAATTGTCATCAGTGCTCTTTGATATGTTGCACCTGCATTTTTGAGACCGGAGGGCATCACATTCCAGCAATAGGTTCCCTAAGCACATGTGAATGCGGTCTTATGTTGATCTTCAGGTGCAATGCGGATTTGGTTGTAGCCGGAGAAACCATCCATTAGTGAAAGCATCTCATATCCAGCCGTCATGTCCACTATGATGTCTATGTTTGGCAATGGAAAATCATCCTTAGGGCATGCTTTATTGAGGTCCCTAAATTTTGTGTAGATTCTAATGCCCCCAGTTACTTTGCTAACTGGTACTAGATTTGAAATCCAGTCTGCATAATCAATGGTTCTGATGAAGCCCACATCTAGTCATTTTTTTAATTCCACTTTGACCATTAGAGCCACCTAAGGATGCATCTTTCTAAGCTTTTGTTTAACAGGCTTGGCATCTGCTTTCAATGGAAAATGATGAAGGACTGACTCTGGATCAAGGCCAGGCATATCTGCATAGGACCATGCAAAGCTGATCTTCTTCTCTAGAAAGAAATTGACAAAATCTATTTTTTCTTGTTTTGATAGAGAAGCAGCAAAATGAATGACCTTAGGGTTGTCAGGTGTACTCAAATTGATTTCCTCGGTCATCTCCACAAGCAATGTTGATTTGTCCTGAATTGATAGGGGTATGTCCACTCTTCCACCTTTGGGCACCTCAGAAAGGTTTTCACCCGCAGGTACGTCTTTTATTTTTACTTTTGTAGGATCAGAGAGTGCCTTACGATTTTCACACAAAGATCTATTCTTTTGATTTTTTTCTTTTTCTTTTTCTTTTTCATGACTGGAAGAGGGAGTTGACTCCCCAAAATATGCTATGGAATCTAGGTAAATAGAAAATCCTGCCTTATGATTGCCCTGTGGTATGCCTTCCCGTAGTCCCAAGAATTCTGCAATTGCTTCATCATTTTGAAAACAGTCCAATGTGAGCGGTTCTTGTTGGTCATATTGGATAAGTTCGGGATATATGAGGGGCATGTCATCATCGGTTGTAAGGATAGAGAGGGCTGATATGGTAAAAATGTGAACATCTGTGGTGTCACTATCCGAACTGCTTGTATCGGATTTGGAGCTTGGATCCCAAAATGACTCTATCCAAGCATGAGGACATGTTTTAGGAAGAGGAGTTATTTCATGTTTGTCTTCCATAGGCAAATTATCAAGGTCAATGAAGATATTGTCCAGGGCATAGGAGCTAGAAGAAAAGGAACTCCACTCCCATTCATTAGAATCAGTCTCAGGTCGGGTATCCTTAGGTGTTATTTCATCATCAGAATCATGCCCTTTTCGACATGTGGACATTTTGGTAGATGTGGATCCAATTTGTAATGGTACAAAACCTAACCCTAAAGTTGGGGGTCACCTCTTGGGTATGACAGGTTCTAGCCTTCCATTGTTGTTCAGGCCTAAGCCACTGCAACCATCATATCCTTTCTTTTGCAGCATAGTAAATCCTTTGCCATACAATTCCACTAGCAACTTGACAGGTGGGGTTTCAGTTGGATCTTTATAGAGCCAATCTATGACATCATCATCTACAGTTTCTTTGTCAAGTTCTCCCCATCTTGTAAATGTAGTGGGAGGCTGATATTGAATAATGACCTTGGGTTCCTTTTGCAATAAATGTGGTTTTCCATATGATTTTGGAGATATTAGCAAATTCCCGATGAGGAATGTTTGGTCCATTGAATATTCTCCACACCCTTGGTCCTGTATCTTTAGTTTTCCTTTGACAGCATCTAACAATGCATTAGGATCCACATAACTATCTGATTTGGCCTCTCTATTTACTGGGACTTGCTGCTGAGGAGTATCCTTTAAGGTAGCACAGAACTGAAATGGATTAGGATCTCCTGGAATTGTTATCTCAGTTCCATTGTAAGGATATTTTAGACATTGATGATAAGTGGATGGAACTGCCTTCATTGCATGGATCCATGGATGACCAAGGATCATATTATAAGGGAGGTCAAGGTCCAAGACCTACAAAAAAGTGTTTTCTGTCACTGGACCAACTCTGATGGGCAATGTAATTATCCCTTTGGATGGGCGTTCAACATCATCATATGCTTTGATTGTTATTCTTTTGGAAGCATCAATGCCACTTTCTATATATCCAAGGCCAATGACCACTCTCAAGGTACAAATATTAAGACCTTCTCTGCCATCTATCAAGACTCACCGGATTTTGCAATTATGGACAAAGACTTCTAGGTGCAAAGGATCATTATGGGGAAGCTTATCAGGTGAGATATCACTATCAGAAAATGCGACACTTTGGGAAATAGCTAAATGTCCAATCCGCACTTGAAATTGGTCAACATCAATATCTATCGGGATAGTGGACTCAATCAAAGCTTTATCTAGGACTGCACGATGCACGGGAGACATTTTTAACAACTCTAGAATGGATATTTGTGCAGGTGTTTTTCCTAGATGATCCAAAAGATTATACTGACTTGCAAGAGTTGGTTTGGCAGGAGCTGCAGGAGCTCCTTTCAAGACTATTTTGGATCGACGAGTGGTGACCGCACAAGAAGGATCTTGTCCTTTTATTCTCAAGGTGGAAACATACTCATTTGACGCATGAAAACAATTAATAACATTGTGATAACCGGTATTTGCATAATTGGCCGTTTGAGCAGAGTTGGAAGAAGACGCTTTACCCTTGTCATGATCAAGCAAAGGAGTTTTGAAAATGGTATGATTAGTGTTGGAGGTCAAATGGGGTGGATCTACCTCAATTACTCCTTGCTCTAATAAATCTTGAATCATATGTTTTAATTGAAAACATGAAGCAATTTTATGTCCTTTGGACCGATGATACTCACAGTACGCATTATCATTCCACCAATGCGGCTTTACCGCTGGTTCTGCCTTAGTATCTGGTAGCTTGATAAATTTTGCTTGTATTAATTGCTTCATTACTGATTCGATAGGCTCTCCCAATGGCATAAACTATCGAGGGGGCCCATCCCACGATCGGAAGGGTTTGCGTTGTTGATTTTGTTGTTGGCCTTGTTGTTGATTATATTGTTGAGTATGTTGTTGTTGAGCATGCTGTTGATATTGCGGCTATTGAGCATGTTGTTGATATTGTGGCTGTTGAGTTACATTGCTCATTGGTGCTTGATTTTGTTCCATAGTTGACATGTTAGGAACACTCAATTTCTTGATTGTGAATGGGGGTTGATTTGCATTCACCGCTCTCGCATCAACAACACCATCATTAGTGACATTCTTGTTCTTATACCAAAATCTATTTCTGTCCCCTAAATAATTTGTGTTGTCATTGTCTTTATTGAGCTTGATAATTCCTTTAGCTACAAGAGCCATTTCAATGCTCATTCCTTTCTTAATGAGTTTCTCTATAGTACTAGGACTTTTCAATTTTAGCTCATACATCATTTCTGGGACCAGATTTTGGATAAACAAATTCACTTGCTATTCTTCAGGTATATCGAGAGAAGAATGACTATACAAGCTTCGCCAGCGTTGCAAGAAAGTCACTAATGGTTCACCTGGCTTTTGCTTGGTATTGCATAAATCTGACATAGTTACATCACTGTCGATGTTGAACGCGAAATGAGATAAAAACTTTTGAGCCAATTCTGACCAAGTCTTTATATTTCCTGGCAGATGTGAATACCAATCCATGGCTTGTCCTATGAGACTGCATGCAAATAATCACATTAAATATGTCTCCTCATAGCTCACTTCAGTACATGCCGCAAAAAATGCTCGAATGTGATCTTTTGGATTGCCATTCCCTTTATATTTCTCAAAGTTGGGTGCCTCAAAATACTTAGGGAATCGAGGCATGTATAGACTCTTGTCAAATGGATTAGGACATAAATCTTGATCTGTATACAACTTCTTTGTCCCTTTAGTTTCTAATGCATCAACTTTTCGTTGCAACTTCTCAAGTTGTTGCGCAATTGTATCAGATTTTAGAGGTCCATCATTAATCTCGGTTGGTATTCTGTGTTGATATATCGCATTTCTGATCAGTTGTTGATACTCTGCAATGGTCATTTTTGCTGTTTCCAGCATATAAAGCTCTTGGTACATCTCTTGTTGTTGCAGTTGTGCTATGCCTTGATATTGACCTTGTTGTTGTGCTTCTTGGAACCTAGGTTGATATTGCAATTGAGTAGGTTGTTGATATTGTATAGGCACTAATTGTGGTTGTGAAGTAGGATAGCTTGTTTGCCTTGGCACATATTGTGGCACATGTTGGTATTGAGGCTGACAGATAGGAATATGTTGACTTTGTGCCAATTGTTGTCGTGGTGTATATCCCATTAGTTGTAAAAAACTGAAAGGAAATAAAAGAGCAAGGAAAGGAAAATTAATCCAAGAAAGTTTATGATGAAGTAATTGTTACCAAGAGAAAAGCAATAACCTTGGAGCATCACCCAAATGTGAAGAAGGAGGCACAAGAACTTTTGAAAGGGGAAAAGCAAAGAAAAACCCCTTGTGATATTATGAATGAGGCAATGCCTAAAAATGAGAGAGAGAGAGAGAGAGAGCAAGAAGCTCTTTACAATATTGTCATTAAGAAGAAATGAGAGAGGAGGCATCTCTTAAATAGAGATGAGGAGAGGAGTTACAAAGTAACTCCCAAATCTATGAATGCCACCATTCATAAAATGTGTGTGCCATGTGTCCACATCCTCTTATGGAGGAAATCTAATATTCCTTAATAAAGGAAAATAAAAGAAATGACTTGTCCTCACACATGTACTAGAGGACAAATTACATGTAGGAATTCCAAAGGAATATCCTAAACTAAATAAAAATAAACCTAGGCTAAGTAAAGATTAAATATTCTAACACCCCCCCTTAAGCTTTACTTGGGGAGCTTACATCAAACCCTTCAATGGGTTGTAATCCAAGATTTTTACAATGAAATTGGAATTTTTCTTTACAAAGTGGCTTGGTCAAAATATCTGCAACTTGGTCTTCCCCCTTGCAATAGAGGAGTGAAACTTGCTTGTCTTCAATTTGTTCTCTAATAAAGTGGTGTTGGAGAGCAATGTGTTTTGTCCTTGCATGGAAAACTGGATTTTTAGCCAAGGCAATTGCACTTTGGTTGTCACAATACAATGGAGTTGGTTCGTGTTGAGGTAGACCCAAATCTTCTAGTAGTCTTCTAAGCCACAAGACTTCTTTGGAAGCATTAGTGCATCCTTTGTACTCAGCTTCAGTGGATCCAAGAGAGGTAGATTGTTGCTTTTTACTATTCCAAGAAATTGCTCCTGAACCATCAAAAAAACAATAACCACAAGTAGATTTCCCATCATTGGGATCTCCACCTAGATCGGAATCAGTAAAACCTTTTAAATTAAAATCAGAATTTGCATCATAAAACAAACCTACATTAATTGTTCCTTTAATATATCTTAAAATTCTTTTAGCAACTTTAAAGTGTGTTTGTTGAGGTTTAGACATGAATCTTGAAACCAAACCAACACTATAAGCAATATCTAGCCTAGTAAGAGTTAAATAATTTAAACTTCCAACTAATTGTCTATACAAAGTAGCATCAACAAGAGGAGTTTGCATATCAAGCATTAACTTAGTGCCTAATTCAATAGGAATTGAAACATGATGAGCATCATTCATTTTAAACT
Organism: Cryptomeria japonica; assembly: GCF_030272615.1. Taxonomy (NCBI): domain Eukaryota; kingdom Viridiplantae; phylum Streptophyta; class Pinopsida; order Cupressales; family Cupressaceae; genus Cryptomeria; species Cryptomeria japonica. Next base: position 32,691,045 of record NC_081411.1, on the reverse strand, counting down.
TATCTATGAGATCTTGAGCATATTTACTTTGAGATAAGAAAATTCCTTTAGAGGTTTGCCAAATTTGCATTCCTAAGAAATAATGTAAAAGACCTAAATCAGTCATTTGAAATTTTTGATTAAGTTGAAACTTAATGTCAGAAATCAAAGTATTGGAACTTGAAGTAAGAATCAAATCATCTACATACAAGATAATAATTATAATATCATCTTCACTATGTTTAATATACAAGTTAGGATCATTTTTACTTCTAATAAAGCCTTGAGAAAGAAAGAATTCATTAATCTTTGAATACAACTCCCTAGGAGATTGCTTTAATCCATAAATTGATTTCTTTAATTTACAAACTAAGTGTGCATTACCTTCTTTAATAAAACCAGGAGGTTGAGACATATAAATTTCCTCATGTAAATCACCATTAAGAAAAGCACTTTTAACATCCATTTGGTGAATAGGCCAATTCATTCTAGAAGCTAAAGCAAGCACAAGTTTAATTGTAGCCATTTTAGCAACAGGAGCAAAAGTTTCAGTATAATCTAAGCCTTCAATTTGAGAAAAACCTCTAGCAACTAATCTAGCTTTAAATTTACTAACTTGATTATTAGCATTCAATTTAGTTTTATAAAGCCACTTGCAAGAAACAAGATTTTTACCATGAGGCAAGGGAACTAAATCCCAAGTTTGGTTAGAAGTTAAAGTATCATATTCTTCCTTCATTGCTTTTTGCCAATGTGGTTGGTTTTTAGCTTGATCAAATGTTTTAGGATCATTAGAATTCATAATAGTAGTCATTAAAGCATAATTACAATAATTAACTCTCCTAGCTTGAAGTTTATCCATTCTAGCTAAGTATTCATCACTATCTTGAATTAAAGATTTAAACCATTTAGGTCTTCTTTTAGAAGTAATGGATTCATCACTAGAAGAAGAGTCATGAGGAGTAGAGTTATTATTATCATCATCACTATCACTAGAAGGAATAGAAAGAGATGCATTAGGAGTAGGGTTAAGAGAAGGAGGTTGGTTCTCCACAAGCACAACTTTGGTTTGACCAAGTTCATCATCCTTCACTTTAGAACAATCATGAATGCCCTTTTCTGCAATACAAACATCTCTTGCAACTTTTACCTTGTTAGTAATAGGATTGTAAACTCTATAACCTTTAGTATTTTCATCATAACCAACAAAAATAAAAGGAGAAGATTTAGCATCTAATTTTTTTCTTTTCTCCTTAGGTTTGTGAACATAAGCTATGGAACCAAAAATTCTTAAATTCTGCAAATTAGGCTTTTTACCAGACCAAGCTTCTTCAGGAGTTTTATCCTTTAAGGCTTTGGTAGGTGTTCTATTAATTAAATATGTTGCACAAGCCATAGCTTCAGCCCAAAACTTGTAATCCATATTTTTAGCATGCAATAAAAATCTAGCCATTTCAACAATTGTCCTATGCTTCCGTTCTGCCACACCATTTTGTTGTGGTGTATAAGGAACGGTAAGCTCATGTTTAATTCCAAAAGATTTTAAATAAGCATTAAATGCATTATTGACATATTCTCTTCCATTGTCAGTACGAAGAATCTTAATTTTAGAACCAGATTGCCTTTCTACAAACATATGAAATTCAGTAAAAACATCAAGCACTTGATCCTTACTATGAAGGAAATATATCCATGTTCTTCTGGAAAAATCATCAACAAAGGTAAGTGCATACCTTGAACCTTGGATGGAGGGATTCTCCATGGGACCCAAGAGATCACTATGAACGAGGTGCAATTTAGTGTATGCCCTCCAAGATTGACCATGAGGAAAGGGTTCCCTATGCATCTTACCACTCATGCAACCATTGCAAACAATTTGAGAAGGAACAATACTAGGCAATCCATCAACCATATTTGCTTTTTGCATCAATGAAATATAATCAGAATTGAGATGGCCAAGTCTTTCATGCCATATAGTAAAATCAACAGTAGTAAGAAAAGAATACTTTGGAGGAGCAAATTCATAGAACTTGAATAAGTTATCACTATCCATTTTAGCAGTAGCAATAACATGATTAGTGTTTGGATCAATGATATAACATATGCCCCTATAAAAGTTAATCTTATAATCTTGACAAAGTTTAGGAACTGAAATCAAATTTGATTTTAATTCAGGAACATAAAGAACATCATGTAATTTCCCATTAGGAACATTCACATCACCAATAGCTTCAACTTTACAACTATGATTATTAGCTAATTGAACAGGAATATTAGAAGTATCGGGATGCAAAGATTCAAAACATTCTTTATGAGAAGTAACATGTTGAGATGCACCAGAATCAATAATCCACTCAAGTGGTTGAGAAACATTATAAGTACATGTAAATGCATGACGAGATGAATTACCATTATTATTACCTTTCTTATAATGAGGTTTATGTTGATTATTTTGATTATTTTGATTCATGGGCTTTTTACCATTTTGTTTCTTAAAACAATTATTAGTAATATGTCCATCTTTCCCACAATATGTGCAATGGGGTCTTGTTTGAGAATTATTCCTTTGATTATTGTACGTATTATTATGATTATTATTATGAGAATTATTATGATAGGATTTAGAATGAGATTGATAATTAGAACATTTGTGATTATTATTATGATTATGATTATGATTATGATTATGATTATGATTATGATTGTGTTTATTATTATTAGATCTAAAATTATTATTATGATTTTGATTTTTAGACATAAAAGCATGTTCACTACTTTTAAGAGTACCAAATTGAATTAATTTAGCTTCCTCTTGATGCAATAAATTACGAAAAATATCATATGTTAATTGAGTAGCTAAGCTAGGAATAGCAAGTTGAGCATGAATATTCGTAATAAATTGCTGAAATTGACGAGGAAGACATTTTTTAAGAATAAGATGAATTAAACGTAAATCAGCAAGAGTAACTCCTAAACCAGTTAATTGACTATTAACAGAATCAAACTTTAATAAGAATTCATCCATAGTTTTAAAATCCGTATACCTTAGATCTTCAAGTTGATCTTGAAGTTGAATTTTTCGGGATTCATTTGAGCTATCATAAGTTGTTTTTAAAATTTCCCAAGCTTCATGCGCTTTTGTGCAATTTCCAATTAAAACATACAAATCAGGAACCATTGAAATACCAATTAAACCAAGTGCTTCCTCATTTTGAGCCTTCCATCTATCTAGGTCGGCTTGAGGAGCAGATGTAGCGGGTTCAAAATTTTTATCAGTCGCAACATCCAAAAGGTGTTTGAAACGAAAAATAAACGAGATATGTGTTTTCCAAGAATGATAATTGGAACTATTTAATTTAATTTCTGGAATTAATGTAGACATGATAGCAAAATAATAGTTTGTAAAAAAAAATTACCCCTTTGATTAAAAAAATAAAAATTAACCTCCTTGATTTAAAAATAAACTAGATTTGAGTAAGAATTATAACAAAATTTATGTAAAAAAAATGTTATATTCAAATCTTAAATAACAAATTTTTAAACAAAAAAAATATTTACCAAAGAAAAAATTATATTTTAATAACAAATTGAAATTGATTTTTTTTTTTAAATTTTATTTAAACAAATTGTAAGTCTTAATAACAAATTAAAACTATTTTATATTAAAAGCTTTATTAAAAAAAAACTTTATTCAAAAAAATTTAATTTATTTTAAAATTAAAAAAACTTTATAACTAAATTTTTTTAACGTTATTAATCTTTTGATATAAACTATTTAAATTTTTTTTAAAGTTAAGAAACTTTCTAAAATTTTTGTATTAAATACAAGAGCAAATGGTGTTACTATGCAGAGGTGCAGAGACGTTGAATGACAAGAGAATTATGAAGCATGCAGGTTATGATGATTTGCAGGGAATACACAGAAGTTGCAGACCACATAAGTTTTTTTGCAGCAGTTATCAAGGGAGACGTTTAACACACAGAGGCAAGGGGGTTAGATGATTTCCACAGCTACTCACCGTTCTTTCTATTGGAAGGGAGCGATAAATTCTGACAGATTGCTTAAATAGTTTGACTGAGAGTACTAAGGAGCCAGACTTAGGCTCTGGTCCGAAAGCCTAAAAAAAAAATGGTAGAGCGAAGGACTGAAGTTTATAGAGGGAGAGAACAGCTTGAACCTAGTTGATTGATAGCGAAAAGAGGATCCTTTGACCGATAGGAACTGATATCCTTTGTCAGGAACTTATACATAAACTTACATTAAAACCATAAATATTTCACGGTTGAACTCAGTAGCAAGAGTATAGATAGCAATATCGTCTCCAAAGGCAGCAGCGAACCGGTGTTTTATTTTGGTTCTCATGCGATAAGCTTCCCTTCGTGCGAGGGATTGTGCTCGCCAGGCTCTGTAAAACAGGACACAGAACGAAGAAGAAGCCCAGAGGCCATGGAAAAGAAGTAATGAAGTAATGAAAAGATTTTTTTAATCTGTTATTATATTGTCCAACGTTTATGCTGTGAAAGAGCAGTTTGATTTTTTTTTAAGTTAGACAATGCAGATGGTAAAGTTAGACAACGCAGGTACAAGCAGAAAGAATTTAACAGATGGTAAGCAAATTAATTTAAAATGCACTCTGTTTACAATGCTTGAAGATAGTGAAATGATGATTAGTTTGGTTTACAAATTACAAAAGGGAGGAGTTAGTAGTTTCAAAAAATGAATACAGTGTTTAAAAAAAATACTGTAATTTCTTTAGCAGACCTCTTTGTACTATTCAGAATAAATGAATACAGAGAACTAAAACACAACACCCATCAAAATTATTTAAATATGCGATTTACTGGAAGATTACACGCATGTGTGGGTGAACTTGTGTTTCTGAATAAAATGTATTCACTTATTCACACAGACTAATTTCTCTGTGCATGATCAAAATATCTCACAGAAACAAATTTCCAGAGAGGAATAAAATGTAAGATTTATTATGTAAAGTAAACCAGACTGAAATAAGCACAAACAAAGATTGAAATAGATCAATAGATATTAAAAAAGTTAGTATTCTGTGAATGAGGTTAGAAAATGAGAAAATTTGATAACAAAATCCTGCAAGGAAGCTTAAATTTTTTTATTTTTTTTAATCAAAAAAAACTTGCAAGTAAACAAAATGTGAGAACCTGCAATATGAATCAGAGAAACAACTTTATGATGAAACTGTTTTGGCGGCAAGCCTTCCAAAACAAATGAATATGAAATCTAAAGTATGCAGGAAAAGAAGTTAGCACCAGAGTTTTGGCGGCAAGCCTTCCAAAACTTTAAAAATAATTAAATTTAAACTAGAAAGAAGGAACTTTGGCGGCAAGCCTTCCAAAGCCCTTTTTTTTCTTAATAAAAACTAACTAGAATAGGAGATTAAACCTGCAGGCAAACTTGTTAACAAGTTTGAAAAAAAAATTAAAATCTGAAACCAAAACCTACACAATAGAAAATATTAGAAAAAGAACTTCTTCTCCTCTCAAGAATGCCTCCAACAAGGTGAACTCCACAGAATGGTAACCTTCATCAATGTTAACTTAAAACAAGGATTAGAAACCTGCTCTGATACCATGAAAGGAAATAAAAGAGCAAGGAAAGGAAAATTAATCCAAGAAAGTTTATGATGAAGTAATTGTTACCAAGAGAAAAGCAATAACCTTGGAGCATCACCCAAATGTGAAGAAGGAGGCACAAGAACTTTTGAAAGGGGAAAAGCAAAGAAAAACCCCTTGTGATATTATGAATGAGGCAATGCCTAAAAATGAGAGAGAGAGAGAGAGAGCAAGAAGCTCTTTACAATATTGTCATTAAGAAGAAATGAGAGAGGAGGCATCTCTTAAATAGAGATGAGGAGAGGAGTTACAAAGTAACTCCCAAATCTATGAATGCCACCATTCATAAAATGTGTGTGCCATGTGTCCACATCCTCTTATGGAGGAAATCTAATATTCCTTAATAAAGGAAAATAAAAGAAATGACTTGTCCTCACACATGTACTAGAGGACAAATTACATGTAGGAATTCCAAAGGAATATCCTAAACTAAATAAAAATAAACCTAGGCTAAGTAAAGATTAAATATTCTAACAAAAACTTTGTTTAGATGGTTTTCGTTGCTTCTCCTTAGGATGGGGTATAGCACTGGCATTAACTTGCTGTGTTGCTTGTCCAATCCATTGTGATGGTTGCAAGTTTGCATTAACTTGTAATGGTGCCGAAGGCGCTGCAATTTGTTGTCGAATGCGAACTTGTTGTTGTGGTACATTGCTTGTTTGTACATTCGATTGCACTTTTTGTATATTATTCAATCGTTGCAACAATTGTTGTTGGTACAAACCACTATCCGTAGCTCTTTGTGTCGCCATTATCAAAGGATCTGTTGCAATAGTGTTTGGCAAATATATTGAATTTAACGGGACAAAAGAACTTTGTTGCATCGTGGAATTGCTTAGGACATTAGTGATATGAGGCATTCCAGTCGTGAAACTTTCTTGCATCTTAGATGTTGATCCAATTTTATGCATATTAGGAACTACTTCTTGTTGAGGGATATTTGTCAATATTTGTGTGGTCCTTGTTTGATCTTGGGTTGCAGGTGTTACATTGAATAGTGGATTATTTATTGTCTCAAATGGTGACTTTTGAGGAATAGTCACTGTCAATGCCTTTGAAGCACGTTTACTCATTAAGGTAGGCTGAGTTTCAGGTTGCACATTTTCTTCAGTTGGATGCGGAGAGAAACTTAACAACTCACCACCTTGTTGTTTTTGCACATTGAATTGTTCACTTGAAGAGGTCACATTACTCATCATGTTAAGATATTTTTGTGGAAACATCTTAAAGACCTTACTCAAGAACTTATCCATTTTTTTGTTATCTTTGGATTCTGAAGGAACATGTCAATATCATCCAAATCATCGGAATCGGATGAAGAGTCTGGTTGGATATTTGGATTTGTTTCTTGGTGAATGCCTTGATCTAAACCAAATTCTTGTGAGAGAGTTGGTTCTTCATACAATGTTTGTATTTCATGTTGCAAGCTGGGCTGATTCCAGTTGAAAGGTGCATTGCCTCTTGGAGTTGGTGGGACACTTCCCTATCTTGGTTTCATAGGTACAAACACTGGTTCATATAATGGTGGTGGTCCAAGTTGAACCGTTACATATGGTGGTAGAGATGTGTTTGATGAACCTTCAACTTGCACTGTTTGACTAGTTTGAAACTACGAATTTGCTATGTTGTCCATGGGTTGATACATTGGTTCTCCCATCTTCTTAGATTGTGATCTTGTCTCAACAGGCATGTCACTTATGCAAATGCAATGTTTTTGGAATTTTTTAAAGACAATATATGATATGCAACTAAATGCAAACTAAATAGATGAAAATGCAATCTATATTTTTGGTTGTTTTTGAGGATTTTGACAAACTTATGAATGCAAATCTAAGAGAGGGACCCTTAGGAAATTGGAATGATACCTAGACCTCAAAGGACAAGATGACAATGTCTCCCCTATATGCTTGGATACTAAGCTAGGTTTGACGAAATGACATTGATGACAAAAGGACAAAAGATTTGATAAGGTCTAGACTTCTTAACAATGACTTAGGGTTTATCAAAGATTTGGATTACTCAAGTATGACAAGACCTAGCTTTGACACTATATGCAAAAGGACAATTGCTATGAAAATGACCCTAATATGGTATGCAAATATAAATGTATGACAATGGTATGACTTTAAAGCAAGAAGACACATGCAAATGGATGACCCCTATTGAAAGGAGTATAACTTAGGTGAAATCTAACCTTGGTACTTGACAATGACTTTGCAAAATGCAACCTAGGATGAACCTAAATGTAAGTGACATAAATGTTGAGACAAGTTTTTGAACAATGTTGGATAACCATGTTTTAGGAAGATGATCTTTGAATCTTGTTGAATTTTTTTTGGATGAATGTCTCTTGTGTTTAATCTTATGTTAGATCAATTTGTTTTGATTTTTGAAATGGGATGCAATTCAACTTTTGACAAGCAAAGAATACAAGATATTACAACTTAGACTTGAGACAATCATGCTCATTTCCACATTTCTTATGGTAGGCAAAGACATTAGGTACTTGAGAGGTAGACTCATTATGAGATTCAAGGAGAATACATAGATGCTTGACCCCACGGGCTCCCCTCCATGGCACTCACTTCTCAGGGCAGCCAAGAATCAGTCCCCATGGAAATCTCCCCATGGAAAACTTAGTATCTCTTCCAAGTATCCGAATTTGTCCTTCTCAAGCAACTAGAAGGGTTTTTGGCCTCTAAAAACAAGGTATGTAGTAAGGATTTCTGTTAAGCATTACTCCTTGATGTCACACAAGCGTGATTGAGACATTAAGCCCATCAAGATACCAAACAAATGTAGTCGCGCAAGCACGATTTAGACCAAGAGGCCCTACTTAGATGTTGATATGAGAAAGAGTTCAAGGGTCATCACTTCCCAAGTAACTGCAATTCCCACGTAACACTTCCTTCAAAGCTTTCGCTCATCGGGTATTTTTTTATAGTGAGTTAGAATGCCAAAGAATTCTAGCCGTATTTTTTTATAGTGAGTTAGAATGCCAAAGAAAAGTGGTCAGGAAGGTAGGCCTTCTAAAGGAGACACACAATCAAAGACACGAGCATGGTATCGAAGATCTGGATTTCTGATCACCCTAAGAAGGATGAGAGCATACTCTCCTACTCCAATGTCACACTCAACAATCAAAACAAAAACACGTTTATTCCAACCTATTTAGAAATCACTAAGTGCCTAATTAAAAAAAAAACACAAACACAAAGTTTGGTTGTTTCTCCAAGGCAACCTGCAAAACCCAAGTTAGAGGTTTGATTTGTTGTCTTTGACTATCGATTCTGCATAAAACATGTTAGTAATTTGATTTGTTGTCTTTGCCATGCATATGCCAGGATTCTGCATAGATAATTAGTACCAAAGACCAAAAAATAGAAAATAGAATGCAAACACAAAACAAATTTCAAGTAAAACACTGCGTTTTTACCTCTGTTCTGGACTTTACACAAGCGCAGAACTCATGACACAGGTGCAAAATGTCTGACACAAGTGCAAAATGTCCCCTACACAAGCACAGAATGCCCAACACAGGTGCAAGTTGTCTTACATAGGCGCAGAAGTCTCCAAAATACCCTACACGGCCCTATTTTTGGGTTTTTGACCTGCAAATCAACTTCAAAGCACTCAAAAACACAGTAAATGGATTAAAAGGTTAGTGTTCACGTCAGGTTCACCAATTAATGTGGGTTAGGAAATAGGAAATCATCACAAACAAGATAAAACACTAGACATTAGCTCAATCACAAAAGCTCATTGCAATGAACTATCCTAAACAACATTCAATAGAGACATGAAAACAAAAGCATACAAAACTAAATATTATGCAAACCAGATGACGATTTGAATGCTTCTTCCATGCGGCTCCATTTTTCTTCTTTCCTCTTCAAATGGTTGGATTGTGGATCTCACCTACAAGTGCACACACACAATTGAAAGCAAGATGGACATTGATTATTGATCAAGAGTACTAGAAGCATAAATTCGATAGCCTGATTACCAATTATTAGCTTTGATTGATGAAAATCATCCAATTTATAGAAGAATTGGAGAGATGAACAAATTAGCATGATAGTGATTCGAATGGAAATTCAAATCAAGAATAGAAAATTATGACATGTCTATGACAAATTGCTATGCAAGGATTTATGACAATTTATGACAAATTCTATGTCAAGAATTTTATGACAATTTATGACAAATTTCTATGTCAAGAATTGATTAATTGTCAATTATGACAAATTATGACAAATTTCTATGTCATTCCCATGAATTTAGGAGAGAAATAGGAGGAAATTGAAATTAAGAAATTAGAAAATTAGGAAATTAGAGAATTAAGAATTTAGGAATTAAGAAATTGATGGAAATTAGAAATTAGTGAATTAATCAATAATTTTTCATTTATTAATTAATTCATTCACAAAGAGGAATAATTAGCCAATTAAATGAATATTTAATTGTAATGAGAAGACTTAGGATAAATAAGTAATTTATTAATCCTAAAGGAAGAAAATGATAAGCAAGGTTAAATGACTAAATCATGAAACCCTAGAAGGTGAATTAGGTCTTGAAAGATAATTGAATCGATTTGATTTGATTTTGGATTGATAAATGACCAATGTGATAAATGATTTGATTGAGAAAATGCGCCAATTGACGAGGAACAATGACAAATTGATCCAAATTGACACGATTGAGAAGGACGACGATCGATGACAAATTGATCGTTAAATGATAAGATTGACAAAAAAGACAAGGATTGATGACAAAATAGATTGCAAAATGACGGGATTGAAAATGACCATGACTGATGACAAATCAATCACAAAATGACAAGATCGAACATGACAACGATCGATGACAAATCGATCGTTAAAATGATAAGATTGAAGGATTGATGATAAATCGACAAGATTGATAAGAGGACAACGATCGATGACAAATTGATCGCAAGATTGACAGGAGGAAAAAACCCTAAATTAGGATTGACGATGTCCAAAATGATGACAAATTAGCACACATATTGATGCGACAAGATAAGTTCGATCAAAATCATGACTGGATAGTGTTGTCGACAAGACCAAATTCGAAGGTGAGATGAATGAAGAATGTAGAAGAATGACTCAATGCTCACAAATGATAAAAATCAAGCGTGTGACATAGGAGAAATGTTAATGTGACGCAAAAACCTAAAATGAGGCAATGCACAAATGTTAAAGCATGACTTCGCAAGCGTTGACCATTTTTAGGTGCCTACAATTGTTATTCAAGAGATTGTTGGTTATCTTCCACAAGGGGAGACTTGTTTGGCATTTCTTGGTACTTAGATGTTTTTCACATCTAGTGTTGCCATCAATGCCAAAGGGGAGATTGATGACATTATGGATGATTTGATTATGTGTTGCATTGATGTTTTGTCATTGATGTCAACACTAGCTGTTATGGTCGGTTACCGACAGACAAGTTTTGGTTACCGCTAGATAGGTTTTGGTTACTGGTAGAAGATCTAGTGTTACTGGCAGAAGAGACTATCTATTGGACAATTCTGGCATGTTTAGATCAATGGAGCATGTTTGATTTTATGTGTTACATGCTTCTAGAGCATGTTTTAGTCAGTTGGTATTGACTTGGTAATTGGATGCTATCATACACTCTTGTAAACCCTTATCGGCATTGGTTTAAGGTTTAACCGACAAACCTTTCATTGAGAAATCTTGACAAGATGCATAAGTGGTGTTGGTGTGTCTTCTAGATGGATTTTAGGATGTTGAAGATGCTCTTTGATCGTGCCTCAACTGAGTGAAGACATTGCTTTGGCATGATGGACTGAGATTAGGTCCGGTGTCTATCTAGGTTATGAACCAGTATCATGTTAACATGTTGTCTACATGTTACCGGGATGATTTATGGATTGGTTATTATTGTTTTGGTATTAAGCGAACATGGCATATCATTGTAAAATGGATGTATGTAATGATCCTATTGTAATATCTTTTAGGTAGCTGACCTAATTGGTTTAGGCCTTAGGGTTGGTATAAAATGATGTAATATCTCATTATAGGTATAGTGTCACGGTCTTGGAATGTAATATCATCTGCAAAGGAGATTTGACAAATGATAGGTGATCGAATTGGGATTAAGGAAGAGGTCAAAGGCCTCCATTATTAAGCTTAACCGTGACTGTAATCAAGCATGGTAGATGTTATCTATAATAGTTCATTATTTTGGATTGTTATCCATTTATCTTGAGGTGGTTATAACCTCTCTATAGTTAGTGAGACTCTTTTGTAATGAGCAGTATGCTCTAGGCAATGTGTCTTCCTGCATGTGCAGTCCCCTCATTGTATCACATACTTTCTGTAGAAGTATCATCTGACTGTGGGTAAGATTCCCATCATGGTTTTTCCCTTTCTGGGTTTTCCACGTACAAATCATGGTGTTATGTGGTATGGTTGCATTGTGTTGATTATCTGTTTCATTGTTAAGTTTTATTGCTTACTAGTATCTATTTCTAATATTTCAGTACTTAATGTTTATGTGATCCGGTTAAAGGTTATTAAGTGGATTAATTGATATAATCTATCAACAACTGATTCACTCCCACCCTCTCAGTTGTTCACTAGTTATCCTAATAGTGAGAGATCTGGTAGAACAAGACCAGGTGCTGAACATAATTTCTCTTTCAATGTCTTGAAATCTGGAGAGTGAATTTCTATCCACTTGAATGCATCACTAGTCTTTGTCAATTGGTGAAAAGGTGTGGCAATGTCTAACTAATATAGAATAAACTTATGGTACAATTTGACAAGACCAAGAAAACTCCTCAATTTAGTTATATTTCAAGGAGTAGGCCACTTGAGAAGAACTTCCATTTTTACAGGATCCACTTGAACACCATGTGCATCAATGATATACCCAAGATAAGAGATATATGTCTGACCAAAAGAACACTCGGAAAAGTTGGCATACAAACTATTTTGTTGAAGAGTGCAAAGAACATGTCCCAAATGTTGAAGATGCTCTTAACAAGTCTTAGAAAATATGAGAATATCATCTAAATAGATGATAATAAATTTTTCCAAATAATCATGAAACACCTTATGCATCAATCGCAAAAAAATGGTAGGAGCATTTGTGAGACCAAATGGAATCACAAGCCACTCAAAAAGTCCCATCTTAGTTTTGAAAGTCATCTTCCATGTGTCCTCTACCTGAACTCTAACTTGGTGATACCCACTTTTCAAATCAATCTTAGAGAAAAATTTTGCACCTTGAAGTTGATCCAATAGGTCATCAATGCGTGAATGTGGATATCTATTTTTTATGGTAATCTTATTTAATGCCCAGAAGTCAATACAAAGATGCCAAGTTCCATCTGTTTTGAGTACCAATAGAACTGGTGAAGCACAAGGGGATGCACTTGGTTTAATGAAGCCTTTAGACAATAAATCTTGAATTTGTCTTTTTATCTCATCACTTTGAACAATTGATTGTCGATACATTGGGGCATTAGGAAGAGATGCAACATGAACAAGATCAATAGAGTGATTGATCCCTCATTTTGGGGGAAGTGTTTTAGGATCTTGAAATAGATGTGAATATTCTTGCAACAATTTTTCTAGTGTAGCATGTGGCTTAGACATAATGATTTTTGCTTCAAAATTTTCAGATTGTAGCCTTATAAAAATTAATGCAAGCTTTTGTGCCTGATTTATAGATTTTCTTGCCTGTCTACAACTAAGTACTAGATTTTCAGTGCTCTTAGTACATTTTATTGGGTATGTTTGATTATCTTGCTGAAGTTTATAGGTTTTATTAACAACATCATAGTGAGCTTTCCTATCATATTGATAGTGTTCACCAAGAAAAAAACCACAACAATCCATGGTGGTCATATCACAAGTGACCTTATCAATAAACTTGGGGCCAAATGCAAAAGAGACAGTGCATGTGTGTGTGATCTATGAGGATGAATCATTATCCTTCCATCCAAGTGAATATGGATGAGGATGTGGATCCATCGAAAAATGAAGTTTGTCAACAATGGACTTTGCAATCAAATTTCTTTGCGAGCAATTGTTGATGATATAATCCACATAAAAATTATGTGTTAAATGTGCATGAGTGACAAACAAATTGTCGCATCCCCTAAAGTGGAATGATGGTTCATTAAGGTGACCTTGTTGAGTCTACCTTTCAACTCATCATAATTCCTATCATCACCAAAAGTCTCAATGGGAATATTTTTCCTTTCCTCATCATGAGACTGTACAATTAGATTCTTCTTCTTCAACTTAAAGCATTCAGACTTTTCATGTCCCTTATTTTTACAATAAGTACAAAACTTATATTTATTAATATCAGAAGGAGGAGACTGAGAGGAAGAGGAAGGAGAAGAATTTTTATCCTTGAAAAAATATTTTTGCGGTCGAGAACTCAAAGCTTTTGAAGGAACTGTAGAAAATGAAGGCCTAGATACATGAGATTGGGCAACAAGCTTTTCTTCTGCCAATTGTTCTTGGTTGAAAGTAACATCAAGTGTTTCTAGGGTATTATATTTCAACTCCCTAAACAAATGTTCTTGTAAACCACTCTTGAACTTGAGAATTAGAGGAATAGCTAGTTCTTGCACTTTGAGCAATATTCTCAGTCGATTGAACTAGTAGATATAATATTGCACTGACATCTATGTCCTTGTCGTAGGCAAAGCCATTTGATGTGCAATTCCTGCTCATAGTTTGAAGGATATAATGTATCCTTTAAGGCTGTGACAAGTTGATTCCATGTGGTGATAGGGTCCTAAGCATATTGTTGCTCAGTGACCAAAACCTTAGCGACACCAAATAATTTCAATTTGGCGAAAGGAACCTTATCAACATTGACAGTCTCATTATAGGTGAACCATGTTTCCATGTCAAGGATCCAAGTTTTGAGCACTTCAAGATCTCGAGATCCATCGTAGATTTTGACTTCACATTTGGCTGAAGGTCGGCGGCTTTCTGGACCAAGAAGTTGTTGAATTGCAATATCATTGACTTTATCAGTCAATGTGGTTATCACTTTGGCAAGTTCAACAACTCGCTTAGCTACATTAGCAGCCATATTATTGCAAGTTAAAGCAAATGAAAATCTTTACACCTTCCAACAATAAAAATAAACAACCACTTTGGATCAAAGCTCTACCAAACTTGGGGAAAAAATAATTGAATGGAGAGATCAATGACCACTAGAATCAAACCAATTTTCAAGAGGTTTTGAATGCCACTAGACATAATGTAGAAATTTTTAAAAGGAAAAATACCCCTTACATCACAACATATGGAATTACTACTCTCCAAGGTAAGCTTTAGACATTTTTTTTTTTTAAAGAGTAAGGAGCACTATAGAAAACTCTTATAAAGCATATAATTTTTTTTATTTTTTCAATGAAAAACCATGAATAAGGAGAAAAACCACATTTTTTATCCAAATGCCACGTTTTTGGATCCAAAACCACTAACAAAACCACTCTTTTTCTTTTGTATTTAGCAGTTGAGGCTACCTGATTGAAACTGCCATAACTTTCTCAATACTAAATGAAATTCAAAATCATAAAATGTTCTGGAAAGATCTCAAAAATATGCTTCCTGCCACACAAACCATTTAACAAAATATTTTGTATATAAAATTTGTTAATGAAAGAACAACACAGGTTTCCAAAGAAAATATACAAAAAATTGAAGAAAATGGTGCTTACTTTTGCAAGCTAGTAGCTCCATATGCTTTTGGATGAAAATTTCTCCTTAAATAAGTGCAAAATCCTCAAAAATATTCTCCTATTGTTTAAAGCTCCAAGATTGATTATTTTTCCTTTTTGACAAAATGGATTTGAATGATAAATTAAAACCCAAGGATCAGAAAATGCTCTGATACCAACTGATATGGAACAGGCAAAGAAAGAGCAACAAATGGAGATTGAATTTCACAAATAATATAACAATCTCTATAGTCAGAGAACAAATTCAAACAAGATAATTTCTCTGCAAACAAGGCTACAAACTTTCATTATTCCAATATGTCTCCATGAGGAGAAAGCTACAAATATATAGGCATTAATATGCCTAAAATAAAGCATTTGGAAATATTTTCCAAATCTCCATGTGAGATGGAAAAAAATAAAATGTAATATACTCTTCCAAATCTCAATGTGTGAGGCAGAAGAATAACAAATAAACTAATAAAACCATGATATACTAACTTATGCTAACCTCCTAACAACTAGGAAACTAACATTTTACTTTTCACGTTTCACTTTTTATTTTTGACACTTACATAGGATAAGAAACAAATAAAATTAATACTAAGATAATAAATTATATATGTCCTATGCATAACCTATGAACCCTCATCATGGAATCAGTAAGACAACAAAATTGCTAAGTTGTTGTCAACTAGTAAATAAGAATAGAGAAATGAACAATTGGAGAAGATTTAGGTGTTGCAATTCAGAATATATGTTTATAACATTGGCATGAGTCTGTGATTGAAATCGCATCAATTTTGGTGAACTGGAAAGCACATTTATAATTGACCATTATGAACTCTATGAAGAAGAATGAATACCAGTATCAGATCTTATTATGATCATAACTTAGTGATGACGTGTCATAATTTGTGTAAAATGATAAGATGGTATTTGAGCACGTACAAGGATCAAACTTCTTGGGAAACATCAAAGTGCTTAGAAGAATGGAACAAGGGTTTGATTGCTTATCAAATCAATGTGCGGTGATCATTCAACGACGCAAATCATCTAGAAATTTATTATAATGATCTGTAATGCATTTTGGTGGAATGTTTTGCCATGCTAAATGTATATTCATTGTATCTTGTTGATGTAATTAGGGTTTTTAGCTGCCCTAACTAAAAAGTGTATTTAGGGTTAGTTGGAGAAGGGTTTTAGTGTCGGTAGTGTAGACACCTAAAAATGGTCAATGCTTGCGGAATCATACTTTAACATTTGCGCATTGCCTCATTTAGGTTTTTGTGTCGCATTAACATTTCTCCTATGTTACGCACTTGGTTTTTATCATTTGTGAGCATCGAGTCTTTCTTCTGCATTCTTCATGTGTCTCGCTTTCGAATTAGGTCTTGTCGATAGCAATCTTCAGTCATGATTTTGGTCGATCTTTGTCCTTGTCAATCTTGTCATATTGCGATCGATTTTGTCATCGATCCTTGTCCTTTTCAATCATGTCAATTTGGTCAATTTGTCATTGATTTTTGTCAACCAATCTCAATCAAATCATTTATCAACACCGGTCATTTATCAATTCAAAATCATGATCAAATCGATATCAACTATCCTTTGTCAAGACCTAATTGTCATCCTTGCATTGCTAATTTATCTTCTAGGGTTTTTATGATTTAATCATTTAACCTTGTTTGTCATTTCTCTCTCTAGGATTAATAAATTATTTATTTATCCTAAGTCTTCTTGTCACAATTAAATGTTCATTTAATTGGCTAATTATTCCTCCTTGTGAATTAATTAATAAATGAAAGATTATTAATTAATTTACCTAATTTCTAATTTTCATCAATTTCTTAATTTCCTAATTTCTTAATTCCTCTTTTTCCTAATTTTCTAAATTTCTTAATTCTTAATTTCAATTTCTTCCTATTTCTCTCCTAAATTCATGGAAATGACATGTCAATTTGTCATAATTTTGTCATAATTGACAATCAATCAATTTTTGACATAGAAGTTGTCATAAATTGTCATAAATCATCAATCAACAAATTTTGCATAGAAAGTGCATAATTTGTCATATTGATTTGCAATTTCCATTTGAATTGCATCATGCTAATCTTGTCATTTCTCCAATTTATCTATAAATTGGATGATCTTCATCAATCAAAGAATAATTGGTAATCAGACTATCGAATTTCTAAGTCAATCACATTTCTAGTACTCTTGATCAATAATCTTGTCTACTTGCTTTCAATTATGTGTGTGCACTTGTAGGTGAGATCCACAACCAAACCATTTGAAGAGGAAAGAAGAACAATGGAGCCGCATGAAGGAGCATTCAAATCATACCTTTGGTTTGCTTAATTTTAGTATTGAATGTTCTTATTTCATTTCTCTATTGAATGTGTTTAGGATTAGATCATTGCATTCTAGCTTTTTGTGATTAGACAATAATTAATATTTGACTTGTTTGTGATGATTTCCTATTTCCTATGCTACATTAATTGGTGAACCTGACCTGAACACTAACCATCTAACCCTTTAACTATGTTTTGGAGTGCTTTCAAGTTGATTTTGCAGGCCAAAAACCCAAAAATAGGGTCGTGCAGGGTTTTCTGGAGACTTCTGCGCCTGTGTGAAGCAACTTGCGCCTATGTTAAGCATTCTGCGCTTTTTTTGAATACATTCTACGCCTGTGTCATGACTTCTGCACCTGTGTCATGACTTCTGCGCCTGTGTAAAGTCCAGAACAGGGGTAAAAATGCAATGTTTTGCTTGAAATTTGTTTAGTTTTTGCATTCTGTTTTCTGTGCTTTGGATTTTGGTACTAATTATCTATGTAGAATCTTGGCATACACACGAAAAAGATAATAAATCAAACTACTAACATGTGTTATGCAGAATCGATAGTCAAAGACAACAAATCAAACCTCTAACTTGGGTTTTGCAGGTTGCCTTGGAGAAACAACCAAACTTTGTGTTTGTGATTTTTAATTAGGCACTTAGTGATTTCTAAATAGGTTGGAATAAATGTGTTTGTGCTTTGATTGTTGAGTGTGACATTGGAGTAGGAGAGTATGCTCTCATCCTTCTTAGGGTGATCAGAAATCCAGATCTTCGATACCATGCTCGTGTCTTTGATTGTGTGTCTCCTTTAGAGGGCCTGCCTTCCCGACCACTTTTCTTTTACAAGCAAGTGATAATCGTGAGAAGGGAATGACCCAAAGTGAGTATGGCTAGAATTCCTTGGCATTCTAACTCACTATAAAAAAATACCCGATAAGCGAAAGCTTTGAAGGAAGTGTTACGTGGGAATTGCAGTTACTTGGGAAGTGATGACCCTTGAACTCTTTCTCATATCAACATCTAAGTAGGGCCTCTTGGTCTAAATCATGCTTGCGCGACTACATTTTTTTGGTATCTTGATGGGCTTAATGTCTCAATCACGCTTGCGTGACATCAAGGAGTAAGGCTTAACAAAAATCCTTACTAAACACCTTGTTTTAGAGGCCAAAAACCCTTCTAGTTGCTTGAGAAGGACAAGTTCGGATACTTGGAAGAGATACTAAGTTCACCATGGGGACTAATGCTTGGGTGCCCTGAGAAGTGAGTGCCGTGGAGGGGAGCTCATGGGGTCAAGCATCTATGTATTCTCCTTGAATCCCATAACAAGTCTACCTCTCAAGTACCTAATGTCCTTGCCTACCATAAGAAATGTGGGAATGAGCATGATTGTCTTGAGTCTAAGTTGCAATATCTTGTATTCTTTGATTGTCAAAAGTTGAATTTTATCTCATTTCAAGAACAAGGCAAATTGATTCAAAACAAGGTTAAACATAAGAGCATTTCATCCAACAAACTTCAAAAACACACCTTCAAACATGATTATCAAACATTGTTCAAAATCTTGTCTTAACATTCATGTCACTTACATTTAGGTTCATCCTAGGTTTGCATTTTGCAAAGTCATTTGTCAAGTACCAAGGTTAGGTTCCGCCTAGGTCATGCTCCTTTGCATATCAATAAGGGTCATCCATTTGCATGTGTCCTCTTGCATTAGAGTCATACCATTGTCATACATTTTCATTTGCATACCTTAAGTCTCTTCATTAAGCTTAAGTCATTATCATATCATATTAGTCATTTGCATATTAGTTGTCCTTTTGCATATAGTCTCAAAAACTAGGTTTTGTCATCCTTGAGTAATCCAAATCTTTGATAAACCCTAAGTCATTGTTAAGAAGTCTAGACCTTATCAAACCTTTTCTCTTTATGTCATTATTGTCATTTGGTCAAACCTAGCTTAGTATCCAAGCATATAGGGGAGACTTTGTCATTTTTCCTTTTGTCACTTAAATCCTTTTGTCCTTTGAGGTCTAGACATCGTTCCAATTTCCTAAGGGTCTCTTTTAGGTTTGCATTCCAAAAAGTTTGTCAAAATCTTGAAAAAACAACCAAAAACATAGATTGCATTCTTGCCATAGGTTGCATTTTCATCTATTTAGTTTGCATTTAGTTGCATATCATACATCATCCTTTTAAAATCAAAAATTCCAAAGATATTGCATTTGCATAGTGACATGTCTATTGAAACAAGGTTCCAAGCACCATTGATGCAACAAAGTTTGACGTATCAACTGACAATGCAATCACAATTATATCCAACCCAACAACAAAGCAACATTGGTCAAACTTATCATGATGATGTAAATGTCCAAATACAAAAACTAGAGGAGAAGCTAGCTCAAGAAAATGAGATATTGGAACAAAAAGTGAAAAACATTGCAAAGAATAGATCACAAGTGTCCAAAATGTTTCGAAAATTTCCAGGTCGAAATCCAAATATCGAGCCAATTGATGTAAGATCTCTTCTTGAATGATCAGACATACCAGTTCTCCTCTCACAAATAGAGATGATGAAACAATTTCAAGAAAAGAGACAACAACATTATGTGCCTTCACAACAAGAACAAGAAGGTGTTTACTATCAATCAGATTTTCAACCATCACAACCAATTGTTCAACACCTCAAACATTTCCAATAGATACAACCAATGGTCCAATTTCAACAATATGTCCAACCAACTATACAATGTAAACAAATAGTCCAACCAATGGTGGAATATCAACAAGTTCAAGTTCAATCAACATATCAATGTCAACAACCACAATCACCAAACATTCAAAAACATAACTTGCAACATGCACCAAGCCAAATTTTGAACATGTCAAACCAATTTGATCAACATCTAGTTCGAAATAAAAACATGACATCAAACAAAGACCAAATCCTTGCCAAACAAGTTCAAATTCCAAATACAACTATGTCAAAACCTCGAAAGAAAGGTGGCTTTATTGCAATGATCTTAAGGAAACTACCAAGTGAGTTCTTTGAGGAAGATCAAAATAATACACTTATGTCTAGCAATGCCTTATCCCCCCATAAACAAATTGACTCTCCAGTGGCATCTATCCCTACACCTTTAGAAGTTTCACAAGAACCTTCTATATTGTCCTCATCAAACAATACACCCAAGGATGCAATTATCCAAGAGCTATCCATAATTGATTGCCATTATAATCCAATTCATGATGCACATCCTTGTTATGTTTCAAAAATACAAGACCCAAGGCCACCATGCACTTTATTGCCATTACCTATTTTAGAGGACCCCATTCGAAGTCCCTCTTCCTCATGTTTAAGCATTGATTCCATGCCAGAATCCATCACAAATGTTCAAATTCTATCCCCTTCATGCCAAAATATTGATTCCTTTTTAGAATCCTCCATGCATATCCAAAGTCCAACCTCATGTCAAGAGGATAATTTAGAGTGCAAAGAAATGAGTCCTAAAGAAAATCAAGATCAAGATCCTAAGACCTTATCATCCCATCCAATTGTTGACCAAGATCCCATCTTCCTAGACACTCGCGATGATTCCCCTATTCTTGTCCATCCTATCCAAAGTCCTATTGACACTCCATTCCCTGAGAAAGATCAAGATATCCCAGTCCATCCAATCCCAAATGATCCCATTCCATTTCATGAAAAAAATGTCCTTTCAAATCCCATTGACATTCCAGATATCCCTTCCATCCTTTATGATGATCCCATTAAAAGTCAAGAGAAAAACACCTTTAAAGAGGATTCCAATGATCTTCCTCCTTGTCAAGATCAAATTATTTCTTTAAATCCGCCACAAGATCCTTTTGTTCCTCCATCTCCTTGTCTTAATGCTCCATATACACTCCAAGATTGCATTTCTTTTGATGATCCCATTATTTCTTCCATTCCATCTCTTGAAGTGCCTGTCATTGAACCATGTCCACTACATGATCCTAATTGCCCTCATGATCCTAATCCCCCTCATGATTCTAACGTGTCAATGCAAGATGTTCATGAACCCTCGACATGCATAATGGGTTCTTCCACTTTGGTGCAATCCGATCCACTTCAAGATCTCATTATTTCTCTCATATCATATCCACCTCATAATGGACTCGCGTCTTCTTCCCAAAGAAAAGAGTATCCTACAAGTCAAGATATTCATAAAGGCAAAGGAGTAGACCTTCATGAGAAAGAACCCCTCCATATCAAAGAAGATCTTAAGGGTCATTTCTACACAACTCACTCTCAAGACGTTGGTATCCCTCCATCAAAATCCAAGCATACACCTTCCCCATCATCCCTTCCATCCATCTTAGGTCCTTATATTCCTTTGTCCTCTATGCAAGGTCAGCAAAGGCACACATCCTTGAGTAAATTTCATCAATCCAAAAGAAGTCCATTTCATTCATATCCATCCATGCATTCCTTTCCTCCTCCAAGCAATTTGAATGCCAAGTATAAAAGTCATAAGTCTAAAAATCCACATGTATTCAAGGATCAACATGTCCAATATAATCAACATGTCAAAACAAAGAACAAATTGATCTATAAAGAAAAAGAAATATCCAAAAGGCCACAAAGGCCCACTGAGCAAAATAAAGCAAAGTCAAAATATATATGGGTTCCTAAATCCCTTGTGTTAGCAATGCACTCCAAGGAACCACAAAAGCATGAAAAATCAAAAACCATGTGGATCCCTAAGCGGCTCCTTGAAGCACAAAAGCCTAAAGAAACATCCAACTTGGCATCCAAAGTTGCTATTCCTCCATCCAAACATTCCAAGTCTATTCCTCCATCACCTTCTTTATCCATTTTGGGCCCTTATGTCCCAAAATCACTAGCCTTTCCTCCGTCAAAATCTCAATATCCAAAATACATTTTTCCTCTATCTGTCCATCACCCCTCAAGGTGTGTGCCAATGTCGATCTTGCCAACATTTCCATCCACTAAAGCACAATTCTTCCAATACCCTATCCATTATCCAATGCATATGTTTCATCCTTTGATCCCTTTGATCCAATCCTTTGCATAAATCCTTGCCTTAGTTTCATGTCATTTTCCATGTCCTTATCCTACCAGCGTCTTTGAGCATACTTTTAAAAGGTCATGGTCCATTTTTTTTTCAAGGCTACTATCCAAAAAAAAAAAAAAGACGCTTGAGTCCTTCTTCCATCCCCTATCATGTGTCCATCTTCTATTGAAAAAGTCAAAATACAAAAAAAAAATATAAAAAAGCAAAAATGAAAAAAAAAAAAGAAAAAGGGACAAAAGAAAAAAAAAGTAAAGCAAAAATAATTCGTCCACTGGTGAAAACCTGTCAAACAGGCACCTTGGGCAAGTACCGTGATGAAAACCTGGCAAACAGGTGTCATGCGTAATCCATGAACTTCTTGCACACCACACTTGGGGGCAGATTTCCTCCTTCATATCCTATTTCCCTTCACTATCCTATCGAACCCTTGTCATTACCCTTCATATCCTATTGTCCCTCATGTCCAGTTTCCCTTTCCACATTTGATCTTGACAAGGCTGACAATCGTCATGAGCATCATGCATCTTGTTTGTAGCTTTCCGTCTATCATAGCTTTTGGTCTTTATCCATTTGCTTATTATAACCTTTCATCCATATTCCTTGTCTTATTGCAACTTTCTGCCACTATCCCATATCCTCCCCCGACCTTCAGTCCATGTCCCTTATCCATTCTTGGTCTTTCTTATCCTATCCATATCTTATCACTATCCATACACTCTTTTTCATTCCTTGATCTTGATCTGACATAAGGACGGAAAATTTAAACATATTTTTCAAAAACCTCTTGACATGTCCCTCATGCCATGTTCCTGCTTTACATTGTCATATCCAATCTCTTGTCCCATCACACAATAGCCCTTGAAAATTGCATCCATATTGTCTCCATAATAAAAGGCCTTTGTCTTCCCTCTATCCACCATCATTTCAGAAAGCCTATTTATTCACCTGTCATATTCCTTGCCTTGCTAGACATTGGGGGCAAAATCATAAAAATTTAAAAATGTCCTGAAAAAAGATCATAAAAATTGAAAAATGTCCTAAAATAATCCCTAAAAGTCAAATAAAGTCATGAAAAAACACACAAAAAAATTGTAAAATCTCGAAATCCAAAAACATGCATTTTGCAATAAATATCCTCTTGGTGCATAAGACAGATTGCTAAGTATACATTCAACGACTCGCAATCCAACATTGTGCTTTAATGAAATCATGCATAAATAGATGAACTTTTTCACTCAAACTAGACATTCAAACTGATCAAAATTGTCATAGCAATCGAATGTGTAGCATCCTAAAATTGCGACACTTGCAATTTTGACTGCATTTCGGTCTTCACGATGGCGACGCAACACGGAACCTGAATAGAGACCCCGAAACCTGTTTATGACACCAAAAACTGCATTTTCAAGCACCCTGGCCTGAACCTCCTTTGCACCCTGCTGTCCCGGGAGGTGGGACCAAAGCGCCCAGTGCCCTAGTCCTTTAGGACCAAGGTGCCTAGCGCCCTGGTCCCCCAGGACCATGGCGCCCAGCGCCCTGGTCCCTGGCCCTATTTTGGGCCCGGTCTCCTATGGGACTTCGGGTCTTTTTGTTTGTAAATTGGAAAATAACATTTCCTGGTTGGCCTAAGGTTGGAAAAATCAATCTTTTAACCCTAATTGACAAGTATATAAACTACTTTTCCTCTCCCATTTTGGGTAGGAAGGACATATGTGTACAAGACGTGGAAACGATGCTCAAACATTCAAGCATTCAAGCATTCAAGCATTCCTTCTAAGTTTCCATTCAAGGCTAAGTGTTGCATTCAAGACAAGGATTCAACCATTGAAGAGGAGATCACTTACTACATACTACAACATACAACAAACAACAACATCTATACCTTCGCACATAAGGATACAAACATCCTTACAACAAGGTATTAGTACTTGTTTTACATTACAGACATTTACATTTACAGCATTTCTCATTTCTTGGTTAATTCCAAAACCGGGGTTTGACCTAAAGGCAAAACCCTAATCCCTAACCCCCCAATCGTCTTCGCTTTTCTGTGTGTAGGTTGCAGGTACACGGCTGAAATTGAAGATCTGGAATCCTTGTGCAGAGACGAACAGATCCCCCTTCATTTCGCGGATTTTTCGGAGGACCGTGTGCACGCCGGGCGCCATCGTCCTGTCAACTTTTGCTCAAATTTGCAGGACAGCGCCGTATCAACATTTTACTACTAATTCCAGGTCCACAGCTTCATCCTATATCCCTATCTCAGTTTATAAGCGAATCTTTCTCACTTTCTATGCATTCCTAGCTTAATTCTTCTATGCACATTCTTTACAAAAGAGGGTAGCCTTGCTGTCTTAACCCTTGAAACTCATTTAGCATCCAATCTTGCATTGTGTGGGATTGGATCTTGTGGGTTTCAACCCCTCTTTTGAATGTAAAGTCTCCCAAGTGAAAACCATCAACCCTAGCAACCTCCCTTCTCTCTCCTTGGAGTTGGAAGAGGGGAGAGCAACTAGGGTTCAATCGATTTTCCGCTTTATATTTTGGTGAACCCGACGTGAACATCCTTTCTGATTATTCATGGTTAGATCTGAAAATTGGATTCCTTGATTACATTTCCATGTTTGATCTTTTGCAAAATTTTAGAGGTTAATTGCATAAAAACCCTAAATTTTCTTTTTAGTAATTAAGCTTGTGAAATGTCTAAATGTTAATGCTTGTTTTAGATCTACCCTTCTATTACAAATTATCAAATCATATCTGTGCTTTAATTTTGAAAATTAAGTGGTTAAGTGTCAAAACCCTAATTTTTAAAACCCTCTTGATTCAACCTTTGTCCGACAATTTCACTGATCAAAACATCTCCAAATCAGCTGTAACTTTGGATTCCGCAATAAAATCACAATATCTTTCATCCCTGAAAATTTGGAAAAAAGTTGCAAGGACCGTGTGCACTCCGAGCGCCATCATCCCCGACATTTTTTTCGAAATTTCGGGAGCTAGATCTTACTGTATTTTTCTGCTAAAATCCAGAATTTTGGCTGATTTTATCAATTATAACACTTTCAAAATTAAAGTCAAAGTTGGTCTTGTGATTGCTTGGTTTAGGGCTTCTAATCATTCAAAAAATCATTGAAATTGAAATTTTGTGTCAAAATTGTGTTCTTACTGTCCTAAATCTGAAAAGTGTGTTTGCATTCATTCAAAATTTCAGTGCTTTATTCAAATTCTTGCAATTTGTGACTTTTGAAATTAAGTGCTTAATTACAACAACTTTGATTTCCGCTTTCAAAATTGAATTTTGCGTGAAATTGAGTCAATTTTCAAATTTCAAAACTTGCATTGCTTTTGATATTCCCTCTAAAATCATAAAATTCAAATTTTCAGTTTCCCTCTCTTTTTCAAAATTCAAATTTTGCATTTTTCGACAGTCTTGGTAGGGTTCAATTTCGAGATTGCAACTTTAATTTGGCCTACCTACAGATCGTAAAATCACTCAATTTTTTCAGATTAGCTCTAAAATCATCATAACTTTCATCCCTGCAAATTTCGAAAAAAGTTGCCGGGACCATGTGCACTCCGAGCGCCACGGTCCCTGACATTTTTTCTGAAATTTCGGGAGATTGTCCTGATTATATTTAACAGCTTAAATCTAGAAGATTGGCTGATTTTACTGAAAATTGCTACCTCTAAAATCAAAATTTTCTCTCTCTCTCTAGTGCATGAGTTTTACAACAATAAGCCCTACTTACACTATTCCCGTTAGACGAAGCCGTAGAATTAAGTCTTTCCGAGGTTTAACTACTGAGGAGATGGAACCTAATTTGAATAGCCTTTTTAACGAGGACATGGGTAATTCCTCTAATCCTCCTAATGATGAAGAAGCTCTCCATGAGGTTTCTGAAGAACAACTTTCAAAATTGGATAACCAATTTGACGATTTTCGACAATGGATGTCTCAAGAATACCCCGATAGTCAAGCTCTTCCTTTAATTGAGGGTCTAAAACATATGCTTCAAAGTGATAAGAATGGAATTGATATTTTGCATGGTATTGCACACATTGTGGATTCGAATGTGATGCCTATGAAGAGTTGTGCTGAAACTCTAGGTTATACACAACCTCCCACTCAAGTCAATCATTCTATTCCTTTAACAACTTCTATTGCTAGTATACCTACTTTTATATCAAACATAATGACTACTTCAATGCAAGACATTCCTCCTGTGATCACCAGTCATGGGGGCAATCCTTCTTCTTCAATTAACCCTCTTCCTTCATTTAATCCGACTTCTTCATTCATTCCTTCAATGAGTGTTCCTATTACATCTCCGCAAATGAACCTGGCGCAAGGGGGCAATTCATTTAATCATTCCATTGCTCCTTGTAGTGTTCCTTCTTTCCAATCATCTCCTATGACTAACTATCATAGTGTCCCACCACCTTACTCTCTACCTTCTTTCAATACCATAACACCTCCATCACAATCTAACTCTTCAACTGAAGCGACCATTAACAATCTTGCACAAACTGTCTCTTCTTTACAGCAACAATTGCCTCTATGAATCAATCTAAGTTTAGTGTGCCCACATTTGATGTTGCAAGCCCACTTTCTCTTGACATTGTTCGAGCTATTCCCCCTAAACATGTTGAAATTTCGCATTTGGAGCTTTATAATGGTAAGGGTGACCCTCTAACACATGTTAAGACTTTTCAAACAATATGTACTGATTTTGCTTATGACCAAAGGTTGCTTGCAAAACTGTTTACTAGAACATTAAGAGACAAAGCCCTATAATGGTATTGCTCGTTG
This sequence comes from Cryptomeria japonica, assembly GCF_030272615.1. Classification (NCBI taxonomy): domain Eukaryota; kingdom Viridiplantae; phylum Streptophyta; class Pinopsida; order Cupressales; family Cupressaceae; genus Cryptomeria; species Cryptomeria japonica. The sequence continues at coordinate 32,663,447 of NC_081411.1, read as the reverse complement.
CCTTCTTATTCTATTACTTCTTTCGAACAACTTGCAAATGCTTTCATTCAACAATTTCAAAACAATATAAGTCCTAAGGTTACTTTGATTGATTTAATGCATTGTAAACAAGGTGTTAAAGAAAAAGTGACTGATTTCATTGGTAGTGTATGCTCAAATTTCTTTTCCAGTGCCTGACAATGATATTCAAAGAATCTTTATTTCTAATTTACAAAAAGATATTCAAGACAAACTTCTGTTTTCTGAGTTTACTTCTTTCCAACAGTTGTGTGCAACTCTTCACAATTATCAACTGACTGTGAGTCAAATGGAACAAGCAAATCCTATGGCTCCGAGTGATAAGGGTGATAGTAGTCAACAACCATTTGGGAAGTTTAAACCGAACAGAGAGTCCATTAAATTCAATGAAAACATCATCAACAATGTGAATGCAGCATCAGGTGTGCCTCCTATTTCTAAGTTTTTCAAGAAAGAAAGAAACTTTACTCCTTTGAATGAATCATTGCATAGTATTATGAATAAGTTATTAGAACAACATGTGCTTACTCTTCCTCCTATAAGGCAAATCGATCCTACAAAGATTAATTCACCCTATTTTGATAACAAATCTTTTTGTCAATTTCATCGTCAGCCTGGGCATGATACTGAAAAATGTTTTTCTTTAAAGGGTAAAATTCAAGATTTGATTGATAATAATACTATCTCTATTTCTGGAGTGAATGATAAAGGCAATACATCTGTAGCTCCTCCTAACCAAAATCTTCAGATTTTTACTGATCCATTACCTTCTCATACCTCTAATGTGATTGAGACTAATGATTCCTCTCTCTCATCTGATGGTCTTGTGTCTATGACTCCGAATGTGATTAACTTTGTAGAGCAGCAAGAAAACCCTAAAGAACCTTCCATCACATTTGATTCTAGTGAAACCATTAGGGCACCTGATGGTCCTTTATACATAGTTGCAAAAGTCAAGAATACACCTTGTCGTGGAGTGCTTATTGATCCTTCGTGCATGGTTAATTTTATTACTGAAGAATTCCTTTTTACTTTGCAATTGAATCAAGTGATTTATGACAAAACAGATGTGGTTGTAAAATTATTTGATGCATTTTCTTCTCTTGCAATTGGTTCTATTACATTACCTATTGAGGTCCATAACAAATCCCTTGATGTGAGCTTTGCTATTATTCCTTCGTCCAAACAATTTCATGTGAAGCTTGGCTATCCTTGGCTATCTTCCATGAAAGCTATTGCTTCTCCTATTCATAAGTGTTTGAAATTTCCCCATAATGGTGAAGTTGTTACTGTCAATCATAGTCTCTTTAAACCAGCTGAAAGAACCTCTAGTGTTCCTATTGATTACTTTTGGCCTAAACAATTCCAATCCCTTCCTCCGCGAAGTGATCATCTTTTCAAATCTTATCAAAAATGGAAAACAGATATGATCCTATCTTTAAGTGAACCTAGAACACCCAAACTTGATATTCCTATCATTCTTGAGAAGGAAGTTCTTCCTTTGAAAGATAAAACTAATGTCTTTCCTCAAGAAGATTCCCAACCCATCCCTATGGATGTGACTATGTCTATGCCTAATAAACTTCCTAAAAGTAGACCTATACCTCCTCGTCATGATGGACTTGGTCTTCTTCCTAAACCAAAAATTCCTCCTTTGTATGGAGCAGTTCCTCCTCCTTCTTTTTATAGAGAGAAGAGACCTTCTTCTTCTCCTATTATCCAGCCTAAGAGACCACAACCTAAACACCCAAGTGATAAGGATGAGAACATTCCTCTTCCTCAATCTTCTCAACTTCCTACTAAGAATAGACGAAATTGTTCTGCGCGTGAACGCTGACGAAAGCGTCGTCTTAGGGCTCAAGCAGTTGCTTCTCAAACTTTGCAATCTCCAAAAACACCTTCAACAAGCATTATTCCATTTTCTCCAAAATCTCCTAAACATAAGATGCATGATGGTCTTGATCCTGTGCGAATTAAAGACCCTATTTTTATAAATCTTGATGATGCTATAGATGAAAATGTTATTCATGATGAAAATGTTACTCCTCTTGCTTCTGATAGTGAATATGAACTTGTTGATATTGATAACCATCTATCTAATGAATTTTCTAAAGCATTTATCCTAGCTCCTAGACAAGAACAACGTGGCTTGGAACATGAACATAGCCCTTGTTTGGACCTTGTGATAGCTCCATCTGTTGTGTTGGATGTTCCTCCTCTAGCATGTTCCCTGCCTTCCCGAAACATTGATCAACAAGATCGGGGGGTAGATGACGTGCTAGACTAGTTTCATTAGCATAGCAGATTCTCTCCTCCTCTCTTGTGTTACTTCTTCTATATGTTATTCTCATTCTTCTATTTGTTGTCCTTAGTGTTGTCTACTTGAGGACGATGCAAAAGCATTGAGATCTCTTTCGGTCTCTCTCATGTTGACTCAAAAGACACATGTGTTCCCTTCTTCTAGGTGACCTTCCTTGATTGGGGAATGAAGAACAATTATGCATACATACATATGATATACATACATGACTTATCATACAGCATACTGACCTCAAGGAAAGCGAAGTCACCTCGTGCTTTGTGTTTTGTGTCTATTATCCTTGGGTTTATCTCACACTTGGGGGCTAAATCTTTGCGATAACGTGCTCCTTTCCTTTCTCATTTCTTAGGTGTATCACTATGTTAAAACAATCAACCCCGTTGAGGCGTGTGCGATCGCTTTAACGTAGGGGGGCATACACCCCGTCTATCCCTTCAAGATACTCGAAAATTTCTTGGCAAACTTAGCTTTGCCTTGAAAATTTTTGGTATTTTCTCTTGCATGACTCATAGTGAGGGAACCTTACTACTGTCAGTCATGGTTTTCCCTCGTGATCTTCCCTTTTACTCTGTCAATCGAAGTCGTAAGATCCTTAGTCCACTAGGGGGCTTGGTGTGTCTTGCCTCCTTGACGTGGTGAAAGTCTTTCAATGTTGTTTCCTTGTACTTTACCAGAAGTATGAGCATACATACTCCCACTAAAGTGGGGGCTAAATGTAGCGTCCTAAAATTGCGATACTTGCAATTTCGACTGCATTTCGGTCTTCACGATGGCGACGCAACACGGAACCTGAATGGAGACCCCGAAACCTGTTTATGACACCAAAAACTGCATTTTCAAGCACCCTGGCCTGAACCTCCTTTGCACCCTACTGTCCTGGGAGGTGGGACCAGAGCGCCCAGCGCCCTGGTCCCCCAGGTCCATGGCGCCCAGCGCCCTGGTCCCTGGCCTTATTTTGGGCCCGGTCTCCTATGGGACTTTGGGTCTTTTTGTTTGCAAATTGGAAAATAACATTTCCTGGTCGGCCTAAGGTCGGGAAAATCAGTCTTTTAACCCTAATTGACAAGTATATAAACTACTTTTCCTCTCCCATTTTGGGTAGGAAGGACATATGTGTACAAGACGTGGAAACGATACTCAAACATTCAAGCATTCAAGCATTCATTCATTCAAGCATTCCTTCTAAGTCTCCATTCAAGGCTAAGTGTTGCATTCAAGACAAGGATTCAACCATTGAAGAGGAGATCACTTACTGCATACTACAACATACAACAAACAACAACATCTATACCTTCGCACATAAGGATACAAACATCCTTACAACAAGGTATTAGTACTTGTTTTACATTACAGACATTTACATTTACAGCATTTCTCATTTCTTGGTTAATTCCAAAACCGGGGTTTGACCTAAAGGCAAAACCCTAATCCCTAACCCCCCAATCATCTTCGCTTTTCTGTGTGTAGGTTGCAGGTACGTGGCTAAAATTGAAGATCTAGAATCCTTGTGCAGAGACGAACAGATCCCCCTTCGTTTCGCGGATTTTTCGGAGGACCGTGTGCACACCGGGCGCCATCGTCCCATCAACTTTTGCTCAAATTTGCAGGACAGCGTCGTATCGACATTTTACTGCTAATTCCAGGTCCGCAGCTTCATCCTATATCCCTATCTCAGTTTATAAGCGAATCTTTCTCACTTTCTATGCATTCCTAGCTTAATTCTTCTATGCACATTCTTTACAAAAGAGGGTAGCCTTGCTGTCTTAACCCTTGAAACTCATTTAGCATCCAATCTTGCATTGTGTGGGATTGGATCTTGTGGGTTTCAACCCCTCTTTTGAATGTAAAGTCTCCCAAGTGAAAACCATCAACCCTAGCTGTTGTTCTCAAAATCTGATTTCCCTTCAATGCCCTCAAAATAATACAATCTAAAATGGGTGCCGAGGAGGCATCAAGGGTAAAGGGATTCTAGAGACAACATATGACAAGGTTTGGTTAGACCTTCTACACTTCGGGCTTTTCTTTGAGCCCAGGTGGGTATACCCTTTGTGAATTAACTTCACACTCTTAAGCAACAAACCCACAGCAAACCAGTCCAGAAAACCAATGGGTTCATTCACCTTGAAAACAGCTGAAAACAAAGAATGAAACAGTACTTAACTTCAGCATATTCGATCAACAAAGCATGCAATAAACAGCTTTGATCAGTACCAGTGCCTTATCCAAGGCTACAGAGTCACTCAAACTCAGATAAAACTCTTGAAATAAAATATCTCCATACTTCCCATCAACTTGGTTTCCATAAATCCTTGCTAATGCCTAACACCAACAAGAATTCAGTCACTTCAAACTAAACTATGGTCCTCAAAATTCAAAGCTTCTCCTAAAGTATTTACTGGTAAGAGTGATCATGCATGTTTAATTTCCCTCCTAAAGGGAAAAGCTAAAAACACCCATACTGAGATTGCCTTACAATTTCAATCAAACAGAAAATCCTGGATCATTCAGAATGAAAACAGTAAATAGACTTAAGGACAAGATTGAAGACGACACAGAGCTTTACTCAAAACTGACGGCCTGTATATTGATATTCATTTGAAAAGATTTTACAAAAGTCTGATTCTCCATTAAACTTTGGAAAAGCTCAGATAATTTTACAAGATGGTTGATTACGAGATCAACACAAGAAAACTCAGAAATTATGAAGAAACAGACCAAAACCAGGAAAGCAGGAAACAAAACAAAATATATACAAACAAAGGACCTACCGTGCATGGACATTAAGAGAAATAATGCTTCAGGAATTGTCCATGCACTGGAAATTCCTGCATCTCATCATTCATATTCTTCAAAAAATATGAATCCTTACCATTCAAGTCACAAATCACAAAAGGGCCAATCCAGAGTGATTCAAACTTCTTATGCTTTCCTTTATCCTGCCCTTTTGCATTCCACTGAAGAACCATGTCATTAATTTGAAACTTCCTTGACGATGTCCTTTTATCAAAAAGATATTTTGACTGTAACTGGAGCTTTTGATTTTTCTTATGAGCAGAAGTTCTAAGCTCTTCCACTTCTACAATTTGGATCATTCTGTTCTCCATTGGTTCAGATATTTCCATGTCCTCTTCCTACAAAAACTTATACACTGGAAGAAGGTTATTTACCGGTAATCTGGCTTGGGTACCATAAACCAACTCAAAAGGTGACATTCCAATGGATTTTTTAACTGTTATTCTATCCGCCCACAGAACTAATTTCAACTTTTGATCCCAAGACCTTTTATTTTCTTCTAGGATCTTCTTGATGATATTTAGCAAGCTTTTGTTGCTAGATTTTGCTTGTCCATTCCCCTGAGGGTGATAAGGCGATGAGTATGACATGAGTATACCATGACTATTACAAAAACCTACAAATTCTTCTGATCTAAAACACATAGCATTATCCATTACCAATTTTGCAGGTGTTCCAAATCTAGTCACAATATTATCCATCAGGAAATCAATGACAATTTTACTAGTAGCTCTTCTTGTGGGAATAGCTTCTATCCATTTGGTAAAATAATCTGTAGCCACTATAATCCATCCATGACCTCTTCCTGACTTTTCAACAATCTCTCCAATAAAATCAATACCCCATTGGACAAAAGGAGCTTCTACAGAGACTGGATTTAGTGGTAAGGCTCCTTCATACTTGAGCTTAGAAGAAAATCTCTGACATGAATCACATCTTCGAACATATGCATGGGTATCTTTAAACAAAGTAGGCCAATAATACCCAGCCCGTGTTATCTTACCAGCTATAGTCTTAGCAGAGTAATGACCTCCACATACTCCATCATGCATTTCATTCAACATCTGTTTAGCTTGAAATTCATCCAAACACAGTAGTAACTCCCCATCTCTTTTTCTCCAAAAAAGATCACCCTGAATGAGGACATACTTTTGGGACTTGAGCTTCAAAGTTCTCTTCTAGTTGTGTGTCATTTCTTCTGGCAGCATATTACCCCTCAATACTTGGACTATCTCTGTGTACCATGGTTGTCTCTCAATACTAGTAACCAAAGTATCTTTAACCTCAACATTGTGTACTTCAACATTCATGAGATTTGACTCAGTCATGAGCTTAGCCAAACCTAACCCTCTCACCAATTTAGTAATCTTTATCTCCAAATTGAATTCTTGAATTCTATTGATCCACCTACATCTCTTCCCAGTAACCTCAGACTGAGACAAAATATCTTTAACTGTAGCATGTGGAACATAAGCAGTGACATTTGCATTCACCAGATATGGCCTAAAGGCTTTAACAGCTTTAACCAAGGCATAAGCTTGTTTCTCCATGGTTTCATATTTTAATTCTGCCGCTTGCAAAGATTTGGTATAGAAAGCTATGGGGTGTTCATATCCCTCGTTATCCTTTTGCAATAATACTGCAGCCACTGTGTGATATGAAGCAAAAGAAAACAGAGAAAAAGGCTTACCATAATCCGGGGACTTCAACACTGGTGCTTCCTGGATTGCTTTCTTAATCTCATTAAAAGCTTTTGAGGCTTCCTGATCCCAGTGAAACTTTGCGTCCTTCTTGAGCAACTTGACAATAGGCTTCACTATCTCAGCAAAGTTTGCAATGAATCTCCTGACAAAATTCACTTTGCCTAAAAAGGACTGGATTCCTTTCACATTCTTTGGTTCAGACACCCTATTGATTGCTTCAATTCTTTTAGGGTCTATTCTTACCCCTTCCTTGGAAACTATATGTCCCAATAACTTTCCTTCAGTGACCCCAAAATGACATTTTTTGGGATTCAGTGATACACCGAATTCCAAGGCTTTATCAAACACCTTCTCTAAATGTCCACAGTGATCATCAGCTTTCTTTGAGAAACAAGTTAAATCATCTTGGTAAACCACCATAATAATATTAATGAATTCCTTAAAAGCCACATCCATAGCTCTCTGAAATGTAGCCCCTGCGTTTTTTAATCCAAATGGCATTCTCACATATACATAGGTTCCCCATGGAGTAGTAAAAGCTATTTTAAACTGTTCAGACTCCTTTACAAGCACTTGATTGTATCCCGAGAAACCATCCATCATGGACAAAAGATCACAACCTGTCACTCTTTGTAGCATTGCTTCCATGTTTGGAGATGAATAATTATCTTTTAGGGAAGCAACATTCAGATTCCTAAAATCCACACACAATCTGATGTCTCCATTTTTCTTTCTTACTGGGACCAAATTAGAGACCCATGAAGAATGTCTGATTGGTTTGATAATCCCCCCTTCTCTCAATTTAGTCAACTCTTGTTGCATTTTTGTTTCTAACAAGGGCTTAATAGGTCTCTGTTTCTATCTAAAAGGCTTAGCATCTGGAAGTAAGGGAACTTCATGCTGAAAAAGATCTTGTCTATACACCTTTAGGTCTTCATAAGACCAAGCAAAAACATGTTTATACCTTTTTAGTAAACTGACTAGGTTAGTCCTAACATGAGGAGGTAGCTTCTTTCCAATATATACCAACTTAGGGGATGATTCTGTCCCCAAGTTGACCTCCTCTAATTCTTCTAACTTGGTGGTAGATTGCTGGTGTAAATGACTGTCATTATAACTAAACATACTTTCTAACTCCACCAACCCTTTAGGTATCTCATTGGTTTCCAACTGGACAATATCATTTCCAAACACTGTCTCTCTGTCATCCACCACTTCCACCAATGCATTACAATCAATTTTTTGTCCATCATAATCATCAACACATTGGATGAACCTAAGAATATCTTCATCATCAGCAAAAACTTGCCAATTATATACATTATCAGGAATAGCAGGCCTAGCTTTTATTTCCACAGTGGAGATACCAGTTAGTGTTGCATCATCATTTTTTAAAGCAACATTAGCTAGGAAATCTGCCATAATATTTTTTGCTCGCTCTATCCAATTGATAGAAAAGGCATCAAAATATTCAATAATATCCCAAACAGCATGCTTATATTGCTTCAATTTATCATTCTTAGATGCATATTTAGATCTTACTTGAGAGACAACCAACTCTGAATCGCCCATCACTTTCAATAATCGGATTCCATGCATTTTTGCAACCTCAAGTCCTAATAACAGGGCTTCATACTCTGCAGTATTATTTGTGCACTGGAACGCCAACAAGAATGAATATTTGAAAGTTATACCTGATGGGGATACAAAAAGAACCCCTGCTCCAGATCCTTCTTTGGAGCAAGCTCCATCAAAATACATCTGCCACAACCCATACTGCTGTGCTTGTAACTCGACTACAATTGGGTCAGTGTTTCTCAATTGAGGTGATACCGGCTGAATTCTGAAGTTATCTAAATCCACATCAATCATACAATTAAGCATACTAGGGTCCACATTTTCAATTACCTTAGGAGCTCGTGGCTCCCTGTATAGTTTGACCTGATTGCCACCAATAGGAATAGTAGCATAAGACAAGTCCAATTGAACATTTCCCCCCATTGCCTAGAGAGTAACATGCCATAGTGGGGTTTAGTATCTGTGACAATAACATCCATTTTATAAGTGGCTTCAGGAAATGCAGCGATTTTTACTTCTACATCTTTCATTGTACCTATCATAGGCACTTCTCTGTTATCCATGGCATAACATTTCCCATACACGGTGGTTACTGACAATCCTAATTCTTTCATAACACCATAGGGCATTACATTAGCAGCTGCTCCTGAATCTATCATGCAGTTTTTTATTAACCTATTATTGACTAGCAAAGTAACATAGAAAGGATCCACCTGAGAAGGCTCCTAAGTAATAGTGGTCCCAACATATACCTCTGGGGTTTGGAACTCTTGATCATTTCCAACTTTATCCGAGCCAGTGGGTAATACTGAGTTGCCATCAGATATACTAGAAAATAGAGACAAAGCTGCATCCTTGTGTTCTTTAATCTTTAGTAACTCTACTAATGGGACAGTGACCTTCATTTGAGTTAAAGCTTGGGCCATATCAAATGTAGAATAATTACATTTTTTAGTATTAGCCTTAACCTTTTCTGTTTTAAATTGACTGGCCTTTTTTATTATCTCTGCCTTTTGCACATCACCAGCATTTTTGGCATCTGTGGTTCTTGGTAAATCTTTAACTTGTTCCTCTTTTTCTTGACTAGCCTTAAAAGTAGCAGTAATACTGCTTGATGCCCCTTTCTTAGTGACTTCTTTTACAAACATGGAACCTGGCTCACCTTGATCAGTATCTCTCTTAGTGCTTCTCAGGTTGTAGTTATGTTTTGCTTTGGCAATTGCAGCCTTAGTAAGATTTTTAACTTCCTCTTCACTAGGCCTCCTAAGATGAACTTCTTCATCTTCAATTGTTACTACATTCAGTGTGGGATGCCAACCTAAGGCTAACTGCCCTTGCACTAACCTTCCATTATCTAACACATCAATGTACTCACTTTGTACAGATTCCTCATCACTTTCTATGATAGTTTCAAACATATTAATATCAAGCTCTGTTTCTGGTCTCATGGATTCTTCCAGAGCTTGAGCCACTGCACACTGATGAGGAGAATGTGGTCCATCACAAGCAATACACCAGGGAGTATTTTCTATATTATTAACAGTTTTCCCTTTCAAAGGATCTGGTGTATCTTGGCTTTGGGCAATTTTAGGCTTCTCAACTTGGGGCTTACCATCCTTCCAATTTGTATTGTATGGCATATCATGTAACCTAGGAGGTCTATCCTGCCAGTTGTAATGAGGTTTATCATTTTTGTTAACCTTAGCAGTCAAATCTTTCATAGCAGTAACCAGTTTTTCTATTTTATCCTCTTCTTTAGCAACTTTGTTAGGTTGCTGTTTGGTTTCATGCCACAATCTTCCATCTGTCCTCCTTCCTAATTTTCCTGATGCCTTTCTATTACTTTCAACATTTATGGCAATTCAAAAGGCATCCCTCAAGTTATGAGGATTTTTATCTCTCAAGATATAAGCCATCTTGGAATCAAATGCATTGTAATATGTATTAAGGCACATATTGTCATCCAGCCTCATTACCTGATACAATCTATGCATAGCTTTTTGGAACCTAGCATTGAAATCAGTGACTATTTCATTTTCAGATTTTCTAATATTATTGAACTCATTCAGCATGAAACTCACATTAGTCTTATCACCATACTGTTCTTGAAAGCAATTTTTGAACTCTTCCCATGAACCTATGCTAGCTACTAGAAGGCCTCTGTACCAATCTCTTGCATCATCAACCAGGGATTGAACAAACAGTTTCATAATAACATCTTCATCAACTATCTCATAATCATTTATCAAATCCCCGAAAGATTTGAGATGTTCCTCAGCACTGACTGCATTGTTCCTAGCAAACTTATGGAGCTTATCTCTTAACTCAGTGGGAACATGATTTGGATATCCTGGGATCCCATCAAAAAACAATTGCCTATATTGTTCTAGATTAATCGGCCTACTTTGAAAAGGGGAAACAGTACTATTATTCCCCATGATCATTTTAGCTTTTGGGATTGGGGATTGAGATATTTGGGTGTACTGTTTATTTGAAGGTATGTGGCTTGCTGAGGCAATGTTAGTGTATACTACTGGTTGGATATTAACCTGAGGAAGAGAGATATGTTGGGGATTAGGCTTGCTAAGATCTTCCGATGGGAATATAATAGGGGGAGCTTTTAGGTAGTTAATCTTTCTTTTAACTTCCTGATTTGCAGCTTCTAACTCAGCCTTTTCCAACTCCATTTGGAGATCTTCCTTTTCCTTCCTCATCCTTTCCATCTCTTTCTCATGTGCTAGAATCCTATGAGAAATCCCTTTTGCAGTTTTAGACTCTACTTCATCATCTACCCATATCTGTTTCTCTTTGTCTAAATTAACTTTAGGAGGCTGGGAGTCATTAAAAACTTCCTTACTTGGCTGGGCTACTGACTTAGAAACTAGTCTAATCTTAGGGATTAAGATTTCCCTAATCACTGGGCCTTCCTCATCACCTTTTTCTTTTTCCTTGGCAAGCACTTCAAGATCAGCTATCTGTCTAAGAAGCCTATCTCTCTCCATTATTTTGGCTTTAACTTCCTTTTCCTTATCTGCCTCCTTTTGGGCCCTCAAGGATATTAAATGATGAACTCTTTTCTTTAATTCTTCAATCTCTTGAGACATTTTATCCTCATTAGGATAGTTTTCTTCAGATTCTGATGCATTAATTTGATCTATATCAATCAAACTAATGTTCCCATCTATTGTCCTAGGAACAGAGTGCCTAATTGCATTTGAGCTAGTTCTATCTTTTGTAGAAACACTAACATGTGATAAATCTCGACTTAAAGTAGGCACATCATCAATATTTCCAAACAATCCTGAATGAAAACCTAAAATATCATGCTCTTAATCTCTTGAAGATGAATTTGACTTTGCATAAACAGGTCGGTCAGGCATCTTACCAGTATTGTTGTTTTTCTGCACCCATGTAGCATTTGATGGTTCATGCATCACAGATCTTTTCTGTCCTCTTCGTGATTGCTCTGGCAGGCCTTCTTGCAAGGTTTCACGAGGATGTTTCTTCATGAATGACCTTGTGTGCCTATTTCTTTGCATCTTGTTTGTCTTTATTTTAAAAAATTTATGTCTCACAAGGACTGGTTCAAAAGTAACAGAGTCGCCACCCACAAAACTATGGGAAAGATAAAGAACAAGCAGTCTTACTCACAAATACAACGATACTCTCCATAAGTCTCGGCACAGATTCTATGTCTATGTCTTTGTGATAACTGTCCCCAGCAGAGTCGCCACTTTTGTTGTTCTCAAAATCTGATTTCCCTTCAATGCCCTCAAAATAATATAATCTAAAATGGGTGCCGAGGAGGCATCAAGGATAAAGGGATTCTAGAGACAACATATGACAAGGTTTGGTTAGACCTTCTACACTTTGGGCTTTTCTTTGAGCCCAGGTGGGTATACCCTTTGTGAATTAACTTTACACTCTTAAGCAACAAACCCACAACAAACCAGTCCAGAAAACCAATGGGTTCATTCACCTTGAAAATAGCTGAAAACAAAGAATGAAACAGTACTTAACTTCAGCATATTCGATCAACAAAGCATGCAATAAACAGCTTCGATCAGTACCAGTGCCTTATCCAAGGCTACAGAGTCACTCAAACTCAGATAAAACTCTTGAAATAAAATATCTCCATACTTCCCATCAACTTGGTTTCCATAAATCCTTGCTAATGCCTAACACCAACAAGAATTCAGTCACTTCAAACTAAACTATAGTCCTCAAAATTCAAAGCTTCTCCTAAAGTATTTACTGGTAAGAGTGATCATGCATGTTTAATTTCCCTCCTAAAGGGAAAAGCTAAAAACACCCATACTGAGATTGCCTTACAATTTCAATCAAACAGAAAATCCTGGATCATTCAGAATGAAAATAGTAAATAGACTTAAGGACAAGATTGAAGACGACACAGAGCTTTACTCAAAACTGACGGCCTGTATATTGATATTCATTTGAAAAGATTTTACAAAAGTCTGATTCTCCATTAAACTTTGGAAAAGCTCAGATAATTTTTCTACAGCGTTTTCTTACAAAATTTTTGTGATCCCTTTCTCTCTAGTCCTGGTATCCATTTATAACAATATGGATGCACCAAGCTTCGGACTTCTCGAGGAAAGTTTGTTACAATTATTTCAAAAATTGAAGAGGTTACAATTTTTTGCGTGAATCAGTTATGCGCTCTTCTCAGATTCCCCAGCAGTCTGTTCAATGGGTTGTTCAGTTGTAACCTCTTCTGGCTCTTCATGGGCGCCCTCCAACTGCTCCGGATCTCGAGTGGAATATTTAACTCCCCACTCACTATATGTCTCCTCTGTCGGCCATACAAAACTAATCACATCATTCTTAACTTTAGTCAACCTTTTCCAAGAATTCCTCAGTTTGTTGACTTCTGAGTTAAGAAAACTATAGTGTGATTTAATTCTTTCTATTTCCTGTATGGTTATAACAAAGAACGAGGTATCATCCAGATCAATGATTCCCTTGACCCTTGCTGACAATTTGGCATTTATCTCATTGAGCCATATCTGCTTATCTTTCAGTTGATCTGTATTGGCAAAAATCCCTGGGAGCAACTCACAAACTTGATCAGTGTATTCCTTCCTAAGCAATTTAACCCTTCTTTCCACATTATCCACTTCTGTTGCCAATTGCAATAAACTCTTAGTGATATCAGAAGTGGATTTGATAATGGGGTTAGCTCTTGCTTCATCACAGGAAACACACATGAACTCTAAGTCTTGCTCCCTAGGCCTCCATCTGTCAAAAATGGGTGTCAAAATGGCTTTATCTCTTCTTAATTCAGTCCATATCTCCATGACCTTTCCTACACTATTGTGAAGGAGTGAGGCATTTATAGTGTCTGCAAAACTGGAGATTGTGGCTTTTACCTTCTCCTCATACTTCCCCGCATAATAGGCCTGAGTCTGCTTTAGATTCTCCAATTCTTGGGGAGTTATCTCAATCATTTGAGAGCTAGAAGGCGCAGGAGATGGTGGGAGCTCAATGATGGGGCTAGTAGGTGGAGGTCTTCCAGGAGAAGAGGTGATCATTAATGTTGAAGACTCACCTTGTTGGCATTGTCCTGCCAGCTGGCTCTGCAATTTAGCAATAATGCTATCTTTGCCTCTTATCTCATCCTTAGCACTATCATAAGCTTTCAAAACTGTTTCCAATTTAAGCTGGAGGGTCTCCTTTTCTTTGGCTTCCTTTTCAGCTACTGCAACACTAAATTTGGCAGTCTCTAGCACAGTGCTAGCAGCCTCTACTACCCTTGTACTTTCTACTCTTTTAATCATCAGTCCACCAATGTGACTTGTCCCTGAGGTATCTTTACCTTTCTTATCCTCATTTCTTTTAAGGGACCACATGACTAGTGCAGCATTGTCCTTACTGAAAGTAACCCCTTCCATGGGTTTAGTCTCTTTTCTTACTGCATCTAGTACCAGAGCATCAGCAATATTCCATTCTGGTAGAATGAGCACTCCAGCTTGTGCTACTAGATCCCTTCCCTGTTCAGGAGTGATGATTTTGAATTCTTCCATCATCTCCTGTTTTATCTCTTCCTCTACTGAGGCTGGATCTTTATTAGGCTGCTCTGCCCTTTTTGCTTCACATCTAGCATTATATTTATCTATATGTTGCTTCCAGATAAATTGCATGAATGCTTCAGATGTGACAAAGCTATCATCAGCTAGAAAGGCACTAGTGGCCTTCTTTATCTCAGGATCCCACTCCTGGCCTTTGAGTTCAGTTGAAGTGATGTCCATCTGTGCTTCAGTGGGCTCTTCTGGCATCCCTTCTTCCACTTCATCATATGTATATGCAATCTCCCCCAAGCTGCCTAACTGAGAGAGGTATTCAGTTGCTGCTTGTTCATCTCCTATGTGGATGGGGGATTGGGATGGGGAATACAAGAGTGTATCTGATTGCACTTCTTTCCCCACCCTTTGCTTCTTTGGGCTGTCCTAGATGTCAATGACATCTTGTACCTTCCTCTTTCCTTTGGATGAAGAGGGTTCCCCTGTTGTAGACACCAACACACTGTAACCTGCTTTCTTATGCAGGGTGTAATCACCAGGAGGGATTGCTTTAGTGGGAGCTGATTTTCCCAAAATCATTCTTGCTTTCTCAGGGTTATTCTTGATTACAACTTCCCTCTTCTCCTTTATTGTTTGCATTACATCCTCAAAGCAAATAATCAAAAAATTTATCTTCTCTTCCAATGGGAAGAAGCTAGACAATGGGTCATAGCTAGCATCAAATTGATGCACAAAATCCAGGGCTTTCTTGTAAGCCACCCACTTTTCCTTCCTCAATTCCTGTTCATCTAAGTCAAATTCATTCCTGATGAGGTCTTCAGGAAAGTGGAATTGATGAGGCCTACCTCTGCATGCTACTTTTTTCCAGAACACACCATTGTAAAAGTCCTCTGGATCAGCACATCTAGACACTGCAGTGGACAAATGGTAGGGTTTGAGGAAATCCTCAAAACATTTCCAGCCTCCCTTGGTGATTACAAATTGGTGGGCTACTGTAGCCGTGGGGAAAATAGTCCCTTTACCTCTGCCTATTAACTCTGCCTCTTGCAGGTTACCAATTTGTCTAAGAATCTCAGCTATTCCCACTTTGAGGGGGACCTGGTATGGTAACAAAAATGGGGTGCCTCTGAAACCAAAAACTCTAAAAACTGTAGAGACTGGATATAAGTACATATCACCCCAATTATGAACTATCTTGATATAAGTACATATCCCTTTATACTGTGGCGGGCCCATGTTTTGCCCGTTTTGCCATGTCATCATCATGACATGTGGACGGCCCTCGTTAACTCTTGCTATTTCGCGGCCTTAAAAGGTGAGCACCTCACCCTTGCGAAATAGCGCAGGTCGTTGGATCATCTTTCAAGTTAATCACCTTTTAATCCTTTGAACAAGTCCTCAGGAATGGTGGGCCCACTAAGTCGTCACTAACACCTGGCATCCAGTCACCTACCGTGCTGATTTGTCGTTCTGTCATTTGCTAGAAGAAGAACCATGGGGGCCCTACCTTCGTCTCAACAGGTCTATCTCCTACGTCATCATCAAGACACATGGATGACTAATATTAACCCCTTGAGAAGGCTCTCAGAGATGGTGGGCCCACAGACACGCCATGGACACCTGGCGCCTTGTCACTTTTGGAGCCGACCTGTCAATTTTTCATTCGTCAAGTAGGAACCGTAGGGACCCACAGTTTCCTTTTAGACCGCGTGTCATCAAGACACGTGGACGGTCCTGGTTAACTTTCGCTATTTCGCGGCCTTAAGAAGTGGGCATCTTACCCTTGCGAAATAGCGCGAGCCATTAGATCATATCTCAACTTGCTCGGCATTTAAACCTTGTTAGAAACTCTCAGAGATGGTGGGCCCATGGACACGCCATGGACACCTGGCGCCTTGTCACCTTCGGAGCTGACTTGTCAATTTTTCATTTGCTCGAAGGAGCCACGGGGTCTCAGTGAACTGTAAGCGCTATCTCTGCCAGGTCATCTCCACCTGTGAGCTGACTCATCTTCGGGGCCCACTTTTGAACTTTAATCTTAACCCGCTGACCGTGGCGACTTGTGCCACGTGTTGCCTTATAATTCGCCAGAAGAAAACCACAGAGGGGGGCCCTACCTTCTTCGACGGCCACATCCTTTACTTTCTCCGCATGACACATGGACGGCTGATATTCATCCTCGCTATTTCATAGCCTTAAAGGGCAAGCACTTAACCCTTGCGAAATAGCGCCGACCGTTGGATCTTTCCCCAAGTTGATCGGCGTTTACTGGGCCCGGCACTTTAGAAGGAAATAATACAAGGCGAAAATTTTCAAATAATTAACACAACCGCCTAGGTAAATAGCAAGGGGGGACACTTCTTACGACCCCGCGACCCATGACTTAAGTGGAATAAAGTAACGAGGGAATAGAAACCAGGGGATCTAATACAAAAGATAGAGTTTAAAACTTGGAAAACCTTTAAACCCTCTAGGTTTAGAACAAAGCTGGAGCACTTTAGACCATACCCTATTCAGAAAATTTCAAAATACCATAGCCAATTATGGGGAAAGAACCCAATTTTAAAACAGTGATAACACTAGCAACCTCCCTTCTCTCTCCTTGGAGTTGGAAGAGGGGAGAGCAACTAGGGTTCGATCGATTTTCCGCTTTACAGAATATTAACATCAAAATCATTTGTCCTTGTCTCTACTATCATGGGTCTTATACAGGGTGTGGTATACTCGAAACCAGACTGTGTCCTATCTTAGACGGGGTTCCACATGTCCTAAAACTAGACAGCATGATCGTCCTATCAACGCTTTCAACTTTTGACAATGAAGATCAAGATGTTTGATTTGTTGGAATTTGTGCATCTTATCTTTTTATTGATTTATCTTCAATCATGTTCCTATGTTGCTCGATGATGTCACTGAGTGATTTAGAGTGACCGGGATGGTTCATGGTCCTTTTCTTTTGGTTGTGATTGTTGTTTGTCTATGATGTGTCTGTCTTATGCAAAGGGATTGCATTATCGCTCTGGCCTTCATTGCCATGTAGCGCCACATCCATTTTGCCATATCAAATAAAGGTTCTCACCTACTTCTGTGCATTGGTGAAAGCAAGTATTTCTTCATCTCTACCTGTCCTCTGTCTAATTTCTTCTTACTAACATTTCTACCGTCAGTCTTGTTAGTATGTTTGCTCCTATCATTTTCTATCATTTTTATCGATCAATTGGCCTCTTCTCTGCATGTTTCCGGCCAATTCCTTGAGGGGGCATGCATATGTCATTGTCATTGTCTGGGGCATTTTCATTATTGTTCTTTGAAACAACGCTTAAAATCGCATTGTCTCAAAGAGGGGCAAAATGTAGACACCTAAAAATGGTCAATGCTTGTGGAATCATACTTTAACATTTGCGCATTGCCTCATTTTAGGTTTTTGCGTCGCATTAACATTTCTCCTATGTTACACACTTGGTTTTTATCATTTGTGAGCATCGAGTCTTTCTTCTGCATTCTTCATTTGTCTCGCTTTCGAATTAGGTCTTGTCGATAGCAATCTTTAGTCATGATTTTGGTCGATCTTTGTCCTTGCCAATCTTGTCATATTGCGATCAATTTCGTCATCGATCCTTGTCCTTTTCAATCATGTCAATTTGGTCAATTTGTCATTGATTTTTGTGAACCAATCTCAATCAAATCATTTATCAACATTGGTCATTTATCAATTCAAAATCATGATCGAATCGATATCAACTATCCTTTGTCAAGACCTAATTGTCATCCTTGCATTGCTAATTTATCTTCTAGGGTTTTTATGATTTAATCATTTAACCTTGTTTGTCATTTCTCTCTCTAGGATTAATAAATTATTTATTTATCCTAAGTCTTCTTGTCACAATTAAATGTTCATTTAGTTGGCTAATTATTCCTCCTTGTGAATTAATTAATAAATGAAAGATTATTAATTAATTTACCTAATTTCTAATTTTCATCAATTTCTTAATTTCCTAATTTCTTAATTCCTCTTTTTCCTAATTTTCTAAATTTCTTAATTCTTAATTTCAATTTCTTCCTATTTCTCTCCTAAATTCATGGAAATGACATGTCAATTTGTCATAATTTTGTCATAATTGACAATCAATCAATTTTTGACATAGAAGTTGTCATAAATTGTCATAAATCATCAATCAACAAATTTTGCATAGAAAGTGCATAATTTGTCATATTGATTTGCAATTTCCATTTGAATTGCATCATGCTAATCTTGTCATTTCTCCAATTTATCTATAAATTGGATGATCTTCATCAATCAAAGAATAATTGGTAATCAGACTATCGAATTTCTAAGTCAATCACATTTCTAGTACTCTTGATCAATAATCTTGTCTACTTGCTTTCAATTATGTGTGTGCACTTGTAGGTGAGATCCACAACCAAACCATTTGAAGAGGAAAGAAGAACAATGGAGCTGCATGAAGGAGCATTCAAATCATACCTTTGGTTTGCTTAATTTTAGTATTGAATGTTCTTATTTCATGTCTCTATTGAATGTGTTTGGGATTAGATCTTTGCATTCTAGCTTTTTGTGATTAGACAATAATTAATATTTGACTTGTTTGTGATGATTTCCTATTTCCTATGCTACAGGTAGTTTAAGAAGAAGGTATTGCCAAACCGGATTGAAGTGTCTGCATGTGTGTAGCAAATTTGTGCTGAAAAGGATCTATACTAGCAAGCAAGGAAGTGTTGTAATCAGATCATTTGCCCTATTGTTCCCTAACAATTACAACAGTTTGAAATCCCTTAACTGAGTAGATGCTAATAGGTCTTATATTGTAAATCCCTTCACTGGGTAGCTCATTAACTTGAGTTTAAAATCCTCTAACAAGGTTACTCTTAATAGGGTAGAGCTCCAAAATCCCTTGACCGAGTGACTCCGAATAGGGCCTTTTCTTAACCAAGCATATTGTAAGCTCTTAACCAGGCTAGGGATTTAACCGGGTGCATTTCAAAACAGTGCAAAGATATTGTGGGTGCTAATTCCCACTATGGTTTTCCCAATTGGGTTTCCATGTCAAAAATATTTGTGTTCATATGGTGGATGCATTGTTGATTTATGCATTTGATATCTTTACTTTGTTTTCATATTGATGAATACTTGAGTGAATGGCTTGTTAAATTAGTAAAGAAGATTGTTTGAGTAGTTATTGGTATAGTTTTGCAAAGTGTTACAGATTTGTTTTATTACTGATTCACCCCCCCCGCCTCTCAGTAATAACCAGATCCTCATAATAACACTACTCTAGGTAATTTTTTGAATTCAATTGATCTATTGGTAGAATGCAGAAGTCTTTCAGTAAGTATCATACTGACTATACATTATTGGGAAGTTTTCTCCTACATCTAAAGGAAAAATACAAGTTTATATTTTTGAAGAAGAGCCACTGAAAGTTCTTGTATGAGATTCAAATTTTGACATTTTTGGTTGTATATATCTATCCTTTATTTTTCCATCAAAGGCATCCTTTGTCCTTGATGTCAAAAGGGGGAGAAAGGAGTATGATATCAAAGGAATGTGGATTTGAGAAGTTGCATGAGTAAGGGGGAGTTATGCGTAGTTATGTTTTGAATATATTTTGTCATCAATGAAAAAGGGGGAGATTGTTAGACTTGTATGAATAATGTTGTCATTGATGTCAAACCAACTATCTAGTTTGGACCAGGCAGTGTATATGGTCTGGATATTAGTCCAGATGTTGTGAATGTTGTATGTGAGGATTATATGTAGTCAATATGTGGAGTTCTCCTAGTATGTACAAATATTGTTCTTAGGAGTTATTATGGAGCTCATGATAGAGGTAATATGTTATGGATAGCTCTAGATGATGAATTTTGAGGTTTCTTTGAGTTCTCATTGATCCTAGTATTAGTTATGTGTCCCAGTGTTCACTTCTTTGGTAATTGTCAGTAGTATATCATAGAGTTTTGTGTTGAGGTTTTCTTGGTACACGTCGAGTCTACTTTTTGGAGATATTGAGCTTAATTTTGGGATATTGGGTCACTATTCTTGGGTCCGAATGACCTTGGCCCATTCTAGTAATCTCGGTATATGCATTGGCAATCGAAGTATGTAAAATGAGCATGTAGAAGTCTTGTTGAGGCTGACATAAGAATATTGATAATATAGGGTTGGACAACACACTATTTTGTATTTGTGCCCTTTGATATATACATATACATATGTAGTAGCATAAGAAAGAAAGAAGAAGAACAAGAGATGGAGTGTGTGAAGGTGTGTGATATATGAAAGAAATTTGGCAGCAAAGAGAGTAGTGTGTGAAGTAGGAGTTGTGAACAACAAAGGAAGATAGTGTTGTAGTGGTGTTATAGTCCTTTACCAGAACTACTACAAGACAATTGTACGTAGATCTCTAACTAGATCTGCTATAGAATTTGAGATTTGTAATATGAGATTAAACTTAGAACTGATCCCATGCATTTGGAGATACAAACCTTTTCAGTTCAACCTTTTTAGTTGCAGTGAGCATTCCATTAGTTAACCATTGTTTGTATATCCATAGTGAGCAGTTTGGTAATAAGTTATTTTTATCATCTAGCAGTGAGCCACCCCTTTTGTAAACACAAATATAACTAGTTATATTCTCCTGAGAGTTAACACTCTATGTGGTTTTTCACATTTGGGTTTTCCACATATAAAATCTAGTATTTATCTTGTGGTTGTGTTCTTCATGTTTATTCTGCATTAACTACTTTATATCAATCAAGTTTGTTTGATATTTAAGTGGAAGGTTAAAATTGTGAAGAAAAGTTTTAATCTGTGGAATATTGATTCACCCCCCCCTCTTAGTATTCTAGTGCTTTCAACCTAATCAACACCCTTAGCATGTTCGATAGTAAATTGAATTGTAACTTTCCAAATGCATTTAAGATTCATGTCAAGGGTGAAATTGATGGCTTTAACTTGTTACAAAAATACTCCATCTTTATTCTTAGAAAGGTTAAAAAAACTGCTAGCCACATATTTCCTATCTAGGGACACTAGTCCCCTAACATTCCATGAGATATAGTTTAGGTACATATAAAAACATATCCAAGGGTATCATTGGTTTCCTAAATCCTACAAATCATTTAAGCAATCTTGATGAATAATGATGAACAACAAATACCCTAATCAGCACTGAGAGAGGGGGTTGAACTGGTACATAGAAAAAATTCTCAACAACTTATCAAGTTAAAATAATGCTAACTGGTTATCTTCATCACTAAACTTAACCATGACAATACCGGTTATACACAATAAGACTTCAGATAGCTAAACTAGTAAAACTAAATACTTCAAATAACATTCAACTCTTGATAACTACTTCACCAATATACTCATGCATGTGTTGTATCAATAATACCATAACCATTAGCTTTGCATGCATATTCACCTCAACAAAGATTGCTCAATCATCACATGAAAAATGCACAACTCATGATACACAGATTTTTCACGTGGAAACCCAAATGGGAAAAACCACGGTGGGCATGAATACTCACAAGCTTGTTTTTGAACTCTTTTGAAGCTCGCTCTGTTAGGAGCCTAGTCTAGTTAAAGACTTTACAATAAGGTTCTCTTAAGAACCGATCCTATTAAAGATCACCCAGTTAAGGGATGGCTATATACCCTGTTAAAGGTTGAAACCCTATTAAAGGTTACATTGCTAGAAGATTTGAAGAACTCAATGATCTTGAGTCATCTGGTTAGAGGATTTACAATAAACCTGTTAAAGCTACCCGGTAAAGGGATTTTACTACTGTTGAAATGGTTAGAAGATAATAGGTAAAGCTCTGATCTGATAATAGTATTACATGCTAAGGTAGATCCTTTTTAGCTCCTCTACTCTGCAATCACACTCTGCAGTTTTGCACTCACTAGTCTGGCAAGTATCTCATCACTCAGATACAAACACAACATTTTCCAACACAAACAATAACAAACATCATCGACCTTATAGACAACAATTAGGTTGGTAGCATAAACCCTAAACCCTAAACCCTAAACATTTTAGGTTTACAATTACAAGTGGTCCAATCCTAACCGTTCAAACACTTTGCATAGAATAAAACAATCTCAAATAGATCACAAGTCATTATGCATCATCCATTCTTCATCACATATGGAAATCAGTAACCCATCATGCTCTCTTCACATACCGCTAAGAAGAATGTTCATTCCCGAGGTAGACATTTAATGCAATCAATCTTCACATGCAATATCCTTAAGGAAATCATTCACATGCACAAAACTGACGTGGCATATCGATCTCATCCTTATCTCTTAGCTAACTCATCACAGAATGTCACCGGTTGCATCACACAAGGTAGATTGCCAAACCAAAAACCCTAGAGCTGAGACTACCAGCTAGTAGTCACACTTAGTGAAACCCTGACACTGGTCCACTTCATCCCTTCATACCAGTTCTCCTACTTGAACATCAATAAAAACTTCCTCCAATCTTCATACCAATTCACTTGCACTTATTGACATCAATGATAACATACATTATCATCATACCAGTTCATCATATGCCAATAGTCTCCCCCTTTGGCATTAATGGAAATACTCAGTGTAGCATTACCTATAAACAACATAGTCCAGTGCAACTATAACATATATCTTCTCCCATATCATATATCTTCATCACTTCAGATATCCTCTCCCCTTTGACAACAATGCCAAAGTGGAGGCACAAGCTTCCATTCTCCACTATGCTTCTCCCCCTATGGAGTAGCATCCTTCAACACATCAATCCTAAAAGATTTGACACTTTAGTACCTGACTGATGTGGAGCACAAAACTTTTAATTTACTTCCTGAAGGGGCAGAACCCCTGATTTACCTCTCAAATAGGTAAATGTAGTCTTCAGTAAGGGCTTAGTGAATATGTCTCCTAACTACTCTTTAGTAGAAACATGTTCTAATACAACCTCTTTTCTTTGAACCTTCTCTCTCAAGAAGTGATACTTGAGCTCAATGTTCTTATTCCTAGCATGCAATACCGGATTCTTGTAAATATTTATTGCACTTGTCTTGACACAAAATATACTCACTGGTTCAGATATAGGTACTTTGAAACCATCCAATACATGTTTCATCTAGATTGCTTGAGTGTAGTTCATAAATGCTCCACATACTCCACTTCAGCTATAGACAGGGAAATACAGCTCTACTTCTTACTCATCCATGAGACTAGTCTTCCACCAGGAAAGAATGCTCCACCAATTGTACTCTTACGGTCGTCCACATTACCTGACCAATCTGCATCGGTAAATACTTTGAGATTAAAATCACCATTGTATGGATACCATAATCCATACTCAACTGTCCCTTTCAGGTATCTAAGAATCCTCTTGATTGCTACCAAGTGTGATTCTCTTGGACTTTTCTGAAAATGGGCCACAATGTCCACTACATGAGCAATATCCGATCTGATGTGTACCACATAGTGTAGCTTACTAATCATTGACAGGTACTCCTTCTCATTCAGCAACACTGAATCATCTTCCTTAGTCAATTTGTAGCTGGTCACTATTGGTGTACCAACCAGTTTGCTCTCCTCCATGCCAAAGGTCTTCAATACCTCTTTGACATACTTGGACTAGGTAATAAAGATACCCTCTTTCATCTACTGAATCTGTAGACCAATGAAGAACTTTATCTCTCCAATCAGAGACATCTCAAACTCTTTCTTCATTTCATCTACAAATGCATGGCTCATTTCATCATCTCCTCCAAATATTATGTCATGTACAAACACTTCATAGATCAAAATCTGATCACCTTTAGATTTCAGGTAGATGTTGTTGTCCTCACTTGTTCTTTGAAATCCTATCTTCACAAGATGAGAGTGTAACCGTTCATACCATTCCCTTGGTGCTTGTTTGAATCCATGCAGGGCCTTGTGTAATCTTCACACCATGTTACTATCTTCTAATAAGGCAAACCCATCTGGTTGCTCAATATACACTTCCTCTTCTAGGATTCCATTCAAGAATGCAAACTTCACATCCATCTAGTATACCTTGAATCCCTTAAATGCTGCAAATGCAAGTAGCATTCGAACACCTTCCAGTCTAGCCACTGGCGCAAAGGTTTCTCCATAGTCTTCTCCCTCTTCCTGAGCATATCCCTTGAATACAAGTATTGCCTTGTTCCTTACAATTTTGCCTTCTTCATTCAACTTATTCTTGAAGACCCATTTGGTACCTATGACATTCTTTTGTTCTGGTCTGGGTACCAAAGACCATGTTGCATTCTTTTCTATCTAGTCTAGCTCCTCTTCCATTGCCTTAATCTAGTCTTCATCTGTAAGTGCCTCTCTAGTGGTCTTAGGCTCAAATTCAGAAATCATGCAAGAGTTTTCTTTCACCTTTCTTCTTGTGAGTATCCCTGCATCTTTATCTCCTATGATCTGCTTCGGATTATGATGTAGTTTCACATATCTAGGAATGACTCTAGCTGGTTCTACTTGCTTTTCCTCTTCTTCTTCTTCTTCTCCATCTTCTTCTTCTCTTACTGCAGCTTCTACCGGTACGGGAGCCCTGAGGTATTTGCTTGTTTCTTTCTTAATCAGTTCCCATAAGATTACACCCAGTTCATCTTCCACTAGCTCGTTGCTAGTTTCCTCAGGTTTCTCAGGGGATTCATCAACCTTGACATTGATACTCTCAACAATTTTTTGAGTCCTATTGTTGTAGCACTTGAGAGCTTTTCTCTTAGTAGAATATCCCAAAAATATTCCTTCATCACATTTAGCATCAAGCTTGCTCAGATGCTCACCTCTCTTGATATAATACTTACTGCCAAATACTTTAAAATCACTCATAGTGGGAGTCTTCCCATTCCAGTACTCATTAGGGGTTTTATCTTTACCTTTCTTGATGAGTACCCGGTTCATAGTATAGACTGCAGTGCTCATCACTTCTCTCCAAAAACTGTGAGCAACCTTTCCTTGGATCAACATTGTGTTGTCTGCTTCAACTATAGTCCTGTTATTCCTTTCTTCTATGTCATTCTATTGTGGTGTCCTTGGGGTAGACATCTGCCTCTTGATACCATTCTCTTCATAGTACTTGTTGAATTTATCAGAAATGAATTCACCTCCTTGATTAGTTCCTAGGCATTTTATCCTTTGACCACTTTTCTTCTCTACCAATGCTCTAAAGGCTTTGAAGTTTCCAAATGCCTCAGACTTGTCTTTCAAGAATGTGACCCACATCATTCTTGAGCAGTCATTAGTAGGAATCATGAAATACCTATCTCCCTAAATACTTCTAGTTTTCATTGGACCACACAGATCAGTGTGCACAAGATCAAGTAAGTTCTTTGCTGAAAAAGAGTTACCTTTGAAAGTTGAGGAAGACATCTTCCCAAGTTGGCATTCTCTACACAAAGAATTCTCTGGTTTGTTTAGCAAAGGTAATCGTCTTACTTCCTTGATCTTACTGGAGTTTACAATATTGTCAAAGTTTATATGACCAAGTCTCCTATGCCATATCCAACTGTCATCTAACTTCACCATTAGACACTGACTTATCTTGGCATTCAACTAAAACAAGTTACTTTGGTCTTCTTACTGGTGGCAATAAGTTCACCACTCTTTCCAATTATACTGCAGAGTCCACCTTTGAACTCCAGAATGAGTCCTTTGTCATTTAGCTGAGCAACAATCAAAAGGTTATGCTTAAGACCTTCTACCTAGTAGACATCATCTGCACTGCTCTTTCCATTCAGTGAGATGGATCCTTTACCTTTCACCAAGCATCCATCATATTCTTCCAAAGACAAACTTTCTCTGGTCACCAGTCATGTGGTGAGAACACCCACTATCAATAATCCACTCATTAGAGTTGTCAGTGCGAGAGACAAGGGATTTCTTGTTAGACACTTCTTCCTTTACAACTACAATTACTATGTCCTCATTCTCTTCATCCTTGGATTCTTCATCAGTAACACCTTCATCAACTGCAACAAGACAATTTCTCGTACCTCCTCCTTTATACTTTCTAAACCTCTCTAGTTTATCCTTATTGTCATTGTTAGGATAGTTAATAGCTATATGTCCTATCTTATTGCAAGGAAAACATTTTAAAGGAAGCTTACCTCTGTATTTTCCAGTGCCTTTTGGAAGTCTCTTGGAAATAATCTCTTCATCATCCATATCTCTGCATTGCCTAGATTCATAACTGGTACTTACTTCTTTTCCTTTTTTGGTTGGTGCAGTAGATGCTCTAAAGGCTGATTCAGTCTTCTGAACACTATCATCATATCTATTCAACTCATATGCTATCAACTTTGCAATGATAGAGTCTAAGGATACCTTGGTTTTGTCGATAGACCTTAGCTCCCAAATAGAAACAACTCTGATTACATAGACCGATAACAATGATCTCAAAAATTTACTGACAATGGTGGCATCATCAATTGTTCCACCAGTGCTCTTGATATCTCCAACCATAGTCTTGATCCTTATGCCATATTGTTGAATGGTCTCTCCTCCAACCATCCTCATGTCTTCAAATTTTCTTCTAAGGCTCTCTTCCTTAGCTTGCTTGACATGCTCATCAGCACCATAAATGGTTTCCAGAGTGTCCCATACATCCTTAGGATTGTCCTTATCTTGTATATCAATGAACTCAATATCAAACAGGCTGCAAATAAGGGCTTCCATGACTTGCCTATTTTCTTGAATCTCTCTCTTCTGATCATCAGTTAGAGTGCCAGTGGGGATAACATAGTCATTCTCAACATATCTCCAATGTTGAGCACCCAAGCTCTTGATATAAATCTTCATTCTGTCCTTCCATATTTTGAAGTTATCTCTATTGAACTTAGGACCTTCCCTCTTCATCATTAAAGTAGGATCTTTTACCTCAAGCAGTTAAGCTTATATCATCAAGGACCTGGAGTTGCTATGATACAAATTGATGAATAATGATCAACAAAAAATACCCTAATCGATACTGAGAGGGGGGGTGAATCAGTACATACAAAAAATTCACAACAAATTATCAAGTTAAAACAATGCTAACCGGTTGTCTTCATCACTGAACTTAACCATGCCAATACTGGTTAAACACAGTAAGACTTCAGACAACTAAACCAATAAAACTGAATACTTCAAATAACATTCAACTCTTGATAACTACTTCACCAATATACTCATGCATGTTTTGTATCAGTAATACCATAACCATTAGCTTTGCATGCACATTCTAATAGTACTGATACTTAATATAAGTACAAACCCAATAACCAATAAGATGAGAGGGGGGCGTGAATCATACAAACTTAATCATCCATAAAAACATTAGATTCAACCTTGGTAACATATATATCAGTCATATATCCAAAATTGTCAAGCATGCAAACTCAAAAGCATATAAACAATATAAACCTCATAACACCAGATTTAACGTGGAAAACCAAATAGGAAAAAACCACTATGGGATTTCGGACCCACTAAAAATATACTCTTCTAGAGTATGCTCGGTTAAAAGAAAATCCTATCAAAGATTACAAACACATTGCTAGATGTGACCCGGTTAAGGGATTTCCCTCAGATCTGTTAGGAGCTTCACCTTGTTAGAAGTGACCTTGTCAAAGGATTTCAAACACTCAATGAGAATGTCACCTTGCTAGAGGATTTACAAATAAGAATGTTAAGTCCACTTGGTTAAGAGATTTTCTGCTTCTTTCACAAAAATAGTAATAATAATCTATTTGCAACTTCACATCTAAAAATGCTAAAGCAGATTCCTATTTGCTCAATACAATCTAGACATAGAACTAATCTTGTCTATCTACTAGGCTTCTATACTCTGTTATTCTAATAGGTCTTCAAGCTTCTGTGCTCGGTAATCACTATGTAGCATCCCTATGCATACACTTGCCCGCATACATTGTTTATCAACAGTTTCCTATTTATAAACAATCTTCCAACCACTTAATCTCCTTGATCACATTTCCCATGATCAATCATAGCCATCAGATCTTCAATCTTGTCTAGGTTCAATGTATCCTTCGATCTGAAAATGTTTTACCCTACCTTGGAACTTGCATTTTCACCTTGGAACTTGTGTTAGGGTATTGCGGTTCAATCTGAGTTGTAGATCTTCCTGCCAATCTTCTTTTACCATAGATTCTTTAACAAACTTCATGTGCGGCTCACCAATCATTTAATCAACTCCAGCTCATTAGCATCCTTCATTAAATATCACATGTAAATATTTAATGCATTCTATTACTACTCGGTTGTAACTCAGTAACAACTCGGTAAATACTAAACTTCACTCGGTAGACATTCTGCCTTCATTAACCGATAGCGATAACCTTAGGGTTTACCGACTAGGTTCTTTGCTTGGTAACATAGTATAGTATTAACCTTGCAAACAATAACATATGTAAGATATCAAAACAATCTAAACATCATGATCTCATCATTGTCTAACTCAGTAATAGTTGCCCATTGAATAACTTATTTCTCCCCTTATTCATCATATTCTTTTTGTGTCTTTTACCGACATCTTTATACTCATCACATCATTTTGCTTAAGATATGGCAACATCATACTAAGTCAGGAAATCAATTTCTTGACATCAATGACAAAATAATAATATTAAGACAGTGAACATCCTTAATCAGTTATATCCATAGTCATCAACAACCTTCTCAATATCCTTATTTAAATGCCAACAATCTCTCACTGTAATTGGAATGCCAATGATCTCAATTGTTTGTTATAATGCCAACAATATCCCCCTTTGGCATTGATGGCAAAACCAATTGGTTTGACTTTATTGATTCGAAATCAGATTGCTGTGAAATTCTAAAATGCTCTCCTTCTATCATTAGTCTTCTCCCTGGTTCTGAAATGTAGTCTTCTCCTTCGGTCAGTAGACTTCTTCCCCATACATTAGTCTTCTCCCCCTTTGACAACAATTCCAAAAATGAAAAGAACTTAAAACATGATTTCTTCCACTGAGAAGTGAGTTCCTTGCAATTATGTATCAACTTAGTCTCGGTCAAAGCATTTTGTCTTCAATTCATGTTCCCTATTTATTGTTTCCTGCACACCTTTAGAAAACCTCCTAAAGTGTGTAAATCAGCATCAACTCCTAAAAGATATTTTGTAGAGTCATCGAATTGATGCTTTCACCGAACTTGGTCAGTGAATGGTAGATAGGGGTAGGACCCCTAACTAACTTCTGAGATACTCAAAAGTGTCCTTAGGAAGTGGCTTGGTGAAGATATCTGCTATTTGTTCCTTTGTGCTAACATATTCCAGCACCACTTTCTTCTCTTGAACTTCTTCTCTAAGATAATGATATTTGATAGATATGTGCTTTGTCTTAGAGTGCATAATAGGATTCTTTGAAATGTTAATGGCACTAGTGTTATCATAGCATATAGTTACTGGCTCGGTAACTTGCTCATTTATACCTTCCAATAGTTGTTTGATCCATGCTATATTGGTGCAATTCAGTGCTGCAGCAACATATTCAGCTTTTGCTGTTGACTGAGAAACACATCCTTGTTTCTTGCTAAGCCAACTCACTAGTCTTTCTCCTAAAAAAAAAGCTCCTCCACTTGTGCTTTTCCTGTCATCAATGTTGCCTGCCCAATCAACATCAGTATAAACTTTTAAATCAAAAACATTTCCTTTTTGATATACTAAGCCATAATCTTCAGTGCCTTTTAAGTATCTAAAAATTCTTTTGATTGCCGTCATGTGTGTTTCCTTAGGATC
Organism: Cryptomeria japonica; assembly: GCF_030272615.1. Taxonomy (NCBI): domain Eukaryota; kingdom Viridiplantae; phylum Streptophyta; class Pinopsida; order Cupressales; family Cupressaceae; genus Cryptomeria; species Cryptomeria japonica. The sequence continues at coordinate 32,633,191 of NC_081411.1, read as the reverse complement.
TGCAGAAAATCTTGCAACAATACCTACTGCATGTGCTATATCTGGCCTACTGTGAGCAACATATTTCAACTTTCCAATCATAGATTGGTAAAGTGTCTCATCAACAGATGCAAATTCATCATTCTTTGATAGTTTATAGTTGGTAGTCATAGGAGTGCTTACTGGTTTTGAATCCTCCATTCCAAATTTCTTTAAGATTTCCTTTATGTACTTGGATTGGGTAATGAAAATCTCATTTTTCATTTGCAGTATCTGCAGACCTATAAAATATGTTATCTCACCGATTAATGACATCTCAAATTATTTACTCATTTCATTTCCAAAATTCTTGCATAGAGAGTCATTTCCACTAAAGATAATATCATCAACAAATATGGCTGAGATTAGTATTCCATTTTCATCATTCTTCATGTACATATTGCAATTTTCACTTGTTCTTATAAAACCAATTTTGATCAAATATGAATGCAATCTCTCATACCATGCTCTAGGTGCTTGGTTTAGACCATATAAAGCTTTGTTCAATTTACATACCTAATCATTATTTCCTTCAACAAATCCTTCAGGTTGTTCAATGAAAACTTCTTCTTCTAATATACCATTCAGAAATGCAAATTTGACATCCATTTGATATACCTTGAAATTCTTGTAAGTAGCATATGCCAACAATGTTATTACTCCTTCAAGTCTTGCCACAGGTGCAAAAGTCTCACCATATTCAATCCCTTCTTCTTGGGCATAACCTTTGCAAACTAGTCTTGCTTTATTCCAAATGACCTCACCTTTTTCATTTAGCTTGTTTTTGAAGATCCACTTTGTACCGATTACATTTTTGTCCTTTGGTCTTGGGACCAGTGTCCATGTGTCATTCTTCTTGATTTGATCAATCTCTTCTATCATAGCATTTATCCAATCTTCACTGTTAAATGCCTCTTTCACTATTCTTGGTTCAAATTCAGATATTAGACATGTGTTCTGTCTCAGTTTGTTCCTTGTCATCACTGGATCATTCTTATCTCCTATAATCTGACTTGGTGCATGATTTCTTTTGACATAATTGGCTAATACAGGCTCAATAGGCTCTGTATGATCTTCTTCATCACTCGGTAACTGGATATTCTCTTTATTTTCTTCAGCAGTCTTCTTGGTAGGACTTCTCGGTTGCACATAGACAAATTCATCATAGTCTTCTGGTTCTTTGGAATTTCCTTCATCATTGCTTTCTACAAATTCATCAATTTTCACATTTGCAATTTCTACTATTTTGTTAGATGATTTGATCAGACATTTAAATGCTTTGCTTCTAGAAAAATAACCTAGAAATGTTCCTTCTTCACTTTTCTGATCAAACTTACCATTTCTATCATCTTTGTTAACATAGCATCTACTCCCAAAGATTTTAAAATAACTTACATTAGGTTTCTTGTCATACCAAATTTCATAAGGTGTCTTCAAAGTTCCTTTTTTCAGTTGTACTTGGTTCAATGTGTAAACTGCTGTGCTTATTGCTTCTCTCCAAAATGTTTGTGAAACTTTCTTTTCAATCATCAAGGTTCTTGCATAATCCACAATAGATTTGTTTCTTCTCTGAACTATTCCATTCTACTGTGGAGTTCTCAGTGTAGAGACTTGTCTTTTTATACCATGATCATTGCAAAATAAGTTGAACTCATCAGAAGTAAACTCTCCTCCTCTATCTTATCTAAGACATTTTAGTTGTCTTCCTATTTCATTTTCAACTCTTGCCTTGTACCATTTAAACATTTGAAAAGCTTCTGATTTTTCTTTTAAAAACATTACTGACATCATCCTTGAATAGTCATCCACAAATAATATGAAATACTTATCACCATAATAACTTTGAACTTTCATAGGACCACAAAGATCAGTATGCACAAGATCTAAAATTCCCTTAGAAGTGTGGGACTTACTTGTAAAGCTTGATCTTGTCATTTGTCTGGCATCCTCGGCACATAGCATTCTCAGGTTTCTCAAGACTGTTGGCATTTTTTATGTTTATGTTGTGATTGTCATTGATGGACATACACTTGTATTGAGATCCCCTTTATATGTATGAGCTCATGCTCAACCGGTATTTGTTCCAACCGATATGTTGTATTCTAGTCTTTAGACTAGTAGTGATTTTGCAGAATGTGTTTCCCGGTCTGAAGCGGCATGTCGACCCCAAGCGGTTTGCAGATCACAAGCGGTACGAGGGTGCAAAGCGGCACAACACATTCTTACCAGTCTTCATTTCTGTCAAACCGGCAACCGGTATTTTGTATGAACTGGTAATACTCTGTGATGAGTTACCAACCAATATTTTGTGATGAGTTATCAATCCACCAATTGTTTGACGATGCCAACACATTAACGGTGATTCCTGTGTCATGTTACTAAGTATGTCTAGGTTCATTGAACCTAGGAAATTGTAAAGAAATCCTATTGGACCGACATGAAATCAAATTCCTTGAAAAGGGACATCATGTCTAGGGTTTTAGGTTGTTGCGAAAAGGGTTAATGTTGAGCTAGGGTTTAAGGTGGATGTTGAGTTGTTGGAAGAGCGATCTTATCTGAGAAGATCAAGTTGTAACTGAGAGAGAGAGATAGAGAAGACTGAAGTAATGCTGGAATGCATTAGCTGTGAGCAATACTGGATCTAACCAAGCAGCTTGTGCTATTAGTTAGATCAAACACTTGATGATTACTCACATCTTTAACAAGTCAGTAGCCCCTAACCGGGTAGGCCTCAAAGCCTTTGTAAAATCCTCTAACAAGGTGGTTCACACATGTGAATCTAAAATCCTCTAACAAGGTAGTCTTTAATTGAACTTATCCCCTAACAGAGATTGAGGTTCCTAACAAGATCTGTTCTGGTGAAGAACATTGTAAGACCTTAACTGATCTGACCTTAACTGGTCTAGTTTCTATTCTGCAGATAGTGACTTGTGAGTTCCATCTCCCCGTGGTTTTTCCCAGTTGGGTTTCCACGTCAAATATCTTGTGTTATCGTTGTGTTTCTTTTGTAGGTGAATGTTTTATTCACATTTTGGTTTGTATGTGTGGTAACCGGTTTGACTGTCAAACTGCTTTACCGGTTTATCTTTAGACTGTGTAAGTGTTTTAGTGCAAAGATTTTTGGCATACTAATTCACCCCCCCCTCTTAGTATTCATCAATTGGTATCAGAGCCAACCTTTCTATAAGTTTAACCACTTGGAAAGAGATATGGGGGAATACACATTGAGGGAACTTACTCAATGAATCACTAAGTCTGAGCAAGCCTATGATTATCTTATGATCAAATACAAGGCATCTCAAGCAAAAAGAAGAGAACATGCAGAAAAGCTGATGGAACTATCTGAAAGTAGTTCTGAAGATGAAGCTAACATGGAAGCTATGATTGTTGAAGTGAATAAGCTGAATGATTCAAACTTCAATCTGAGAAAGCAGTTGGAAGGACTAACTATTCGGTTTAGTCAAGAGCTTGAGAACTGGAGAAAAGGTGAAGATCTGATAAAAGACAGAGATCATGAGATCTCCAAGTTAAAACATGAGATTAGTGCACTAACTGCTCGCCTTCATGAGAGTAGAAAGGAAAAAGAAGACATGCAAGGAGAACTGAACATTGCCATCTCTGAAAATGCAAGTCTTATGGAGACAAACACTGCTATTTCCAAAGAACTCTTTGAGTCAAAGGAAATACTTGCTAAGTTTGGCAAAAGTATAGTCAAGCTAGAGCAAAAGCTTGAGTCATTTAGACTGGCAAAGAATACCAATGGTCTTGATTTTTTTGGACATGAGGAAGGAGAATCCTCAGGAACAAATGTTGAAGCATCAAAGAAGCAACCGACACTCAAAGGAAAAGGTAAGCAAAAATTCAAACCTATTTGCTTTAACTGTCTTAAAGAAGGACACACTGCCAATGTATGTCGGAGCAAAGCCTACAATAATTTTCCTTATTTTATCAACAATGTACCTAGATTCAATAAGTTCAATGGTCATTGTTATGCATGCAACAAGTTTGGGCATAGAGCATTTGAATGCAAGTCTGTAGTGGATAACACTGGAAGATATCCTCAGAGGACCCAAGGAACTAGTCCTGAATCTTTTATGAACCGGAACCACAATCAGTTTAATGACTTCAATCATCAGTCAAGAAGCAGTGGTCATCAAGTAGCAACCGGATGGAGAGAAAGTTGTATGATCTATCATGGTCATGGTCACACTGCTGCAACATGCAGAAGGAAGAATGGAAACATGTACAATGGACCTTGGAGAGCACCTGGACTTGTTTGCTATCACTGCAACAAACCGGGTCACATTGTAAGATTCTACAGAAGTAGAAAAAGTATATCTGATGATATACTGGTCACTCAGGAAGGAGAAATAGGTGTTGAAAAAGTTCAAGGAGACATGAAGAAAACATGGAAGAAGAAACCAACAATGTCAGAAGAGGAACCGGTTTCTACACCTAGTGTGGAAATATCGGAACCAGTAAACTAAGCCTCAAAGGCTTAGGGGGAGCAAATGGCAAAATTCTTTCAAACCCCTAGTTAACACCGGTAAAAGACCTTAACCAGTATGCTACACCTATCGCTTGGCAGAAGACTGGAAATGGTAGAAAGATAAATTAGGGTTTACACCCTAATATAGGAGCATTAATGATGGTAGGTGAGAGACATGTATAAATGCATTTTTCAAATCATTTCTCACTATCTGTTTTCGAACAAAAAATTTTTTTCAAGTGCAGAGCGAAGAAAAGGTGATTTGAGCTTAGATTTCAAGAAATTTGATAACTTTGAAAGAGATTCAAATCTATTTTGCAAGCGGTAGTGGAGAACTCAAAGCGGTGATTTGGCATCCGATGGAGAGCAAAGTAAAGCAGAATTAGGAAGCCCTAAATTTGCGTTTGAAAGGTATTTTTCATGTTCTTGAAATAATCTTCAATGGCTTCTACATCTCATACTAGTTCAAGCACATCCATTGAGTCAGAAAGTTTCATTCAGAGGAAGCCCAAGTATAATGCTTTGTCACAAGTTCCAGCTGGAGTCATAGTCGAAGAAGGAATTTCAGACTATATTGATTGCAAGATAGAAGACTTAGGGTCCTTAGCCATTCATACTCAATTAGGTCTATTTTGCGGAAAGGACAAAAGGATCAAACCGGAGTTTAGTATCTTAGAGAAGAAGAAACTCCATAATGTGGTATATTTTCTAGAAGACTTCACAAAGGATCACATCAGGATCATCTTGAGCAGAGTCCATGGTGACAAGATGTACCTGGAAAGAATGCATGATATCATGCCTAAGGCAATTCATGCAGTCACCAGTTTCTGCAACATAGGGGAAGTGCCAGCCCTGAGAATGGTAAGAAAAATGGAAATGACCAAGCTCACCAATTTGACAAGTGATTCACGAGGTATGACAGTTAATCCTATCAAGGATGAACTGGTAAAATATGCCTGCATGGTGATAGGCTATAGAACATTCTCAACTAGCAGGATTAATTCTGTATTTGCCGCAACGGTAAATGCCACTTACCGGATGATCATAGAGGATAAATCATTTGACTTATGCACTGGTATGAAGAGGCAACTCCTATTAAATCTTAAGGCAATTAAAAAGGACAATTCACTGAGATTTAAGTTTGGACAACTACTGGTAGGGTTGTTTTTCTATTTCCAAGGCTACTTTCTGGGTGTAGGAGATGTCTAGTGGTCCCCTGAGCAACCAGTAACCAAGCAGATAAAGGAAAGTGTACAAGCCATTGGAACTGACTACCCTGAGATACTGAACAAATACTTTGATGAATTCAGAAGAAAGATGAGTCAGAGGGTACAAATCTCAGGTGACATAGTGAAGAAGTATGAAGATGACATCTGTTTCACTATTCAAGTGGACAAATGTCTAATGGAGGCTGTTGAGCCTAGAATGGAGGAAGTGGAGCCTATGGGCTATGAGGTCATGTTTGACATGTTGGAAGGGTATGCTTCAACCCTTATTGCCTTGCCTCTTGATCCAAAGGCTAAGCGAACTGGAACCTACTTGGAGAGGATCGCACCAGTTGAAGAACCATCAGTGAAGAAGGGAAAAGAACCGGTAGCCAAGAAAGCTAAGGCAGTGCTTGCAACATCAACACCAGCTACCACTGAGACTCCAAGAGTGGCCAAGCAGTCACCGGTAAAGAAGAAACTGGAGGTAACAACGGCAAAAGTGTTCGAAAGAAAGAGGAAGACTAAGGAAAATGAACTGGACTCTGAAGAAACTAAGTCTGATGAACAGCCAAAGAAGGCTAGACAAACCAAGAAGGTAAAGAAGAATGAACCGACAACATCCGCACCAGTAAATATAGATATCTCCTCTTACAAACCTTTGACACATTGTCAAAGAACAGTAAAGAATATTAGGAGAAAGTTACTTCATGATTTAATTGATTATTATGATGAATTCAATAGTGAAGAAAAAGATGAGGTACTGCAGGAAATAATTCTTTATTTATGCAAAAATGACTGGTCACCATCAAAGATTAAATATCAGACACTGGATTCATTATTTAAAGCATTGGATAACAAATGGCGCATTGCCATTGAAAAGGAACAAGAGATTAGGGAGAAATTTTTTGCACAGTACTTCCTCGAACTCTCAAATTCAGAATTATTTGATGTATTGGATCAAAATAAAGGTCTCTTCTTCACAAGGAGAAGAAGACTCTGGTTGTTGGAAGGGAGAGTTGATGATGTAGAAAAGGATACACATCAACACATGGCCCATGCTATCAGCTTTCACAAAGCTAGAATGGCCAACCTCCAAGCAGAAAAGGAACCAGTTATTTCCAAACTGGATGAGGTTTTTGATGAGGAAGGCAACCTGGTGGAGGAACTAATCGACACCATAGATGTTGATGCCCTAGATATAGAAGCTATCACTCAGAACATACCTTCTGAGGGAACTGAACAGGGTCAACAGGCTGATCAGGGTGGTGAACAAGCTGTGGAGACACAACAAGCGACAAAAGAACAGGAAGAGAAAAAGAAGAAGGATGAAGATGAGAAACAGGAAAAAGAGGAAGAGAAGAGAAAAGAGGAAGAGGAGAAAAGAAAAGATGAAGAGAAGAAGAAGCAAGAAGCAAGAAGAAGAAAGGAAGAAGAAAGAAGAAGAGGACAAGGAAGAAAAGAAGAAGAAGGAAGAAGAAGAAAAGAAGAAGGAAGAAGAAGAAAAGAGAAAGAAGGAAGAGGAGAAGAAGAAGAAGGAAGAGGAAGAGAAGAAAAAGGAAGAGGAAGAGAAGAAGAAAAAGGAAGAGGAAGAGAAGAAGAAGAGGTAAGAAGAAGAAAAGGAAAAGCAGAAGAGGAGAGTATAGGAGAAGAAAAAGGCAAAAGAAGAAAAGGAAGAAGAGAAGAGAAGAGAAGCAAAAAAGAAGAAAGCTGAAGAAGCCAAGGAACGAGAAGCAGCAAAAAGCTCTCAGGTGGAGACTCCGAAGGCAACCAAAAGTCAACCCTCACCGATTGATCTCTCTAGTTCTATCGATCTCCAATCTATAAGTGAGTTAGAGCTTATGTAGAGCATCAAGGTTGCTCAAGAGCACCTTGAGATCATTCACAGGAAAAAGGAACAGGACATCATTCAGGTAGCTATAGACACACTTACCGGTTTAATCCCCAGTACTAATCTTCCTGACACTGATTCATCACTAGCACAACACAAACTTCTGTGTACTTTAGTGGATGATCAGGTGCAGGGTTTAGAAGAAGGAGCAGAGGCCAATGTAAAGAAAGAGCACCAAAAGGCTCTTAATGTTTGTCTCATGAAGAAATTAAATGAGCTTAGGACTGAACTGTTAAAGGATCAAAAGGACATAAGGAGTGCCTTGGATGAGGGAAACTTGCTACTCAGCAAAATATGTCAACCTCATATGTTCTGTGATGATGTGTTAGTAATGTGAATGAAAATGTTTAGGGGAAATTGAGAAAGATATCAGAATGATGTTATTTCTTTGTGTAAATTTGATTTGTTGAGAATTTCAGTACGTGGATCTAGAGTAAACTTTATTTAGTGATTCATGTGTAAAGAATAATTAAAACTTCCCTTAAGTATATGTTAGCATAATGTAAAGTACTCCCCGTAAATGTGACTAAACCAGTAATGGTGCTATTTTGTGTGTGTTGTAAGAAACCCGTACTTGCTATGTGTGCCCATGGGATGGTGAAGTAATCAACCATGGGGAATGTGTTTTCTTATGAGTATGGGAAACCATACCTATCTATGTGATGTTTCTTATTTGTTTCCTTACTGAGTGCCAACCCACGGGTTGTTGATAAGTCAGTATGTGAAGGGGTAGTAGTAGAAGTCACCATTCCTTGAATAGTATGAACAGCGTATGAGTAATGTCGATGCGAAGCGACTTTAGCTTCCCTATTTTGAGGAAAAATATAGTTTTGTAATGAAACTGTAACATAGGTGTACTCAATACTTCCCCTTGTGATGAACCAATTTACGAGGTTCATGTGTACTAGCCTAATTCCTATCCTTTATTTTGAGCATTTAGATGACAGTTCTTGAGCATATGGATGGATTTTATTGGAGCATCTTTTGCCTTGTCTTCATGAGAGGTGTGTTATTTTCTTACATGAGTTGCCAATGGACTAGTGTTGGTAGACTTGTGGGTAGACCTTAGCCATGTATACCTCTATCTTATGGCAAGTATCCTGAGAGGAACATCACTATGCGGGGTGTGACCAACACGTGCCTTATCCGTGAGGTACACTGCCATGCGGGATACATCCATTTCATGCCCTATCCGCTTGGAATATTTCCATGCCATGCTGAGACACAATGCAGGATGTAGTAGACATTTCCATGCGGCCTACCGATAGGTATAGGGTAGAGCCATGCCGTGTGACGACATGATGCGGGGTGATGTCGAGGTGCACACTGCCATGCCATGCAGTTGTGTGACTTGGCCACACCACATGATGAGCTACTAGGATAGCTAGACGATTGTCCCTTCCTTCCTCATTGGTGGCTAGCTGCTAGTCACATAGTGATGTAATGTGCACTTATGATTTTCTTTTCTTTATTTATTTATTTCCTTGTGGGCCAGCAATTTATTTTATTTTGTCCTTGAGAGTTTAGCCACGATCTTGCAATCTTGATCTTACTTGATTTGATGTTGCAAATCCGGAAATTATTTTCTTGTCTTACTGTTGGAATTGACAATTATTATCTTTATTCATTTGTACTTTGGTGGCTAAACCGGTTTATCCTTGTTGTTTTCGTATGCTGGTCTTGTGTTGCAATGTGAATTCCTCTCCAAGAACGTAGGAGACAGTCTTGGATGAGTGTATACGAGGAAGTAGACGTAGGTAACCTTGAGGATGGAGGTATGTGAGGCTGTGAGATAGCTAGGATCCACTACCTACCTATGAGTGGTGACTATCTCTTGGAGGCTAAACACCTTACGCAACAAGAGATATTCACGAGGGACTTGTATGGAAGGTAGCACCATCAAGCCCTTGAGTGAGATGTTGGATATTTGTTGATCATGTATTTGTTCTGAGAGCAGGCATAGAGATGTGGATCATGTATGTTACCTTTGACCGAGCATTAGACATGCTCACATGTGGCCTTTTATGTTGTGCAAATCAGTCTTGTAGATGGATATTATGTGTAATCATGGATTAAATGGTATTAACTTGTCACTATGTTATGGGGCATAGTCATTGGAAAGGTTCTTATATGTCTAAAAAGTGTAAACAATTGAGTTCTTATGTTGCTCTTATTTGTCGAAAGTTAACTTGGTTGTAGAACTTGATATTTGAAGCTAGTTCTATGTGATAAAGTTTTGTGAAAGAGATGAATTGATGAAAGAAATTGACCTTGAGGGCATATTTTCTTGTCATGTTTGATAAATGAGTATGATAACTATGTCTATATATTTTAATTGCTTTAATTTGGTGTAATAAAAAGGGAAAATTCTCTTTTCTCTACTATGATTGTGTGTAAATTCTAGAGTATTTTAAGATGTGAATGATGTTAGATGCATTCTATTAATGGATAATGACATTCGTAGAGGATTTATGAACAATGTTTTAAAATGTTGACAAAATAGTTGTTTGTGCAAATTGATAATTGTTAATTGAGTTAAGGGCTAATATATGTTGTATGACTTCTGCTTAGCCTTGTGACTTCCAGGAGTAAGTCAAAGCCTAGGGGGGGAGAACATAATGCCCCTACCCTAGTCAGACTTGTAAAACCCATTTGACCTTGGTTGACTTCCTATGTGGCATTTTTGAATGGTTGGTTAACCGTGATGCAAGGTTGTAGATTAGATAATTTAAATAATTATGCATACCTATGTAGCGTCCTAAAATTGCGACACTTGCAATTTCGACTGCATTTTGGTCTTCACGATGGCGACGCAACACGCAACCTGAATGGAGACCCCAAAACTTGCTCACGACACCAAAAACTGCATTTTTCAAGCACCTTGGCCTGAACCTCCTTGCACCCCGTTGTCCCGGAGGTGGGACCAGAGCGCCTAGCGCCCTGGTCCCTCAAGACCAGGGCGCCCAGCGCCCTGGTCCTCCAGGACCATGGTGCCCAGCGCCCTGGTCCCTGGGTCCTATTTTGGGCCCGGTCTCCTAAGTGATATCAGGTCTTTTTGATTGCAATTTGGAAATATACTTCCCTGGTCGGCCTAAGGTCGGGAAAATCAGTCTATCAGCCCTAATTGACAAGTATATAAACTACATTTTTCTCTCTCATTTGGCATGAGGAGGATATGTGTACAAAGCGTGGAAACTATACTCAAGCATTCAAGCAATCAATCATTTCAAGTCTCCATTCAAGGCTAAGTGTTGCATTCAAGACAAGGATTCAACCATTGAAGAGGAGATCACTTACTACATGCTACATACAACATACTACATACTACAACATACAACATCTAAACCTTCGCACATAAGGATACCAACATCCTTAGAACAAGGTATTAGTACTTGTTTTACATTACAGTCATTTACATTTACAGCACTTGCTCATTTCTTGGTTAATTCCAAAACCGGGGTTTGACCTAAAGGCAAACCCCTAATCCCTAACCCCCCAATCGTCTTCGCTTTTCTGTGTGTAGGTTGCAGGTACGTGGCTGAAATTGAAGATCTGGAATCCTTGTGCAGAGACGAGCCGATCTCCCTTCGTTTGACAGATTTTTCGGAGGACCGTGGCGCCGGGCGCCATCGTCCCGACAACTTTTGCTCAAATTTGCAGGACAGCGCCGTATCGACATTTTACTGCTAATTCCAGGTCCGCAGCTTCATCCTATAACCTAAACTCAATTTATAAGAGAATCTTTGTCACTTTCTATGCATGCTTAGCTTAATTCTTCTATGCAAATTCTTTACAAAAGAGGGTAGCCTTGCTTTCCTAACCCTTGAAATTTATTTAGCATCCAATCTTACATTGTGTGGGATTGAATCTTATGAGTTTCAACCCCTCTTTTGAATGTAAAGTCTTCCCCCTAAGTGAAAACCCATCGAATCCTAGCAAACCTCCCTTCTCTCTCCTTGGAGTCGGAAGAGGGGAGAACAACTAGGGTTCGACCGCAATTTTCCGCTTTACAACCTATTATTGTGCTTTTGCATCGATTCTTGTGTAAATGTAATGGTTTCCTAATTTTTGTGATAAATCTCGAGCTAACGCCTTCATTGAATATATATATATATACTTGTGTGATTCATGGGTGTAGGAGATTGCAGGTACAACACCACCTAGGGCAAGGTTCATCTCCTTCGGGATTCATAGGGTTGAGTATACCTCCTCCATGCTTAGAATTCGGATTTGGGGGTCATAAAACTCTCGTCTTGCCTTAGCCATGGTCAGGTGAGCGTCATGTGTGGTCTATAGGTTTTTTCTTTTTGTTGGGTTATGTGTCATGTGATTGGTGGACTTCCTCGATTTGCGTGCCTTGCGCGGGGTAAGTGGAGTTTGTTATCCTAAGTATTTAATTCAATTTAATGAGTGGATGTACGCATTAGCAATTTAGAAATTTAAAATAGGTAGTTTCTTTTATATGATTAATCGTTAACTTAAAGAGATCGCTTTAATTATAATTGTAGCAAGCTTAAAGTATTTAACTTGAATTAATGTGTTCATTTACGCATTAGTAGTTGAGAAAATTAGAATAAATAGGTTTCTTTCATGAGATTAGTCATTTATTAAAAAGAATGCTTTATTATGTGTAGCGAGTTTAATTTAATAGTTAATTTTAAATAACGAATTTAAGTAGTTATGCATTTTTAAAAAAAGAAGAAGAAGGATTTAAAGATATTTGGAAATAGAAATAAATTAATCATTTTCGCATTCTTGAAAATGAAAGGGTAAATTTTATTATTTAAAGAAAATTATTTTTAATTTGTAAAGTTGATATAGTATAAAAGATTGGTTATGGAAATTAAATTAATCTAAAATCCTTACCCTCGTTAATAGTTCGAAATATAAATGTTGGCTAAAGTAATATGGAGAAATTAAAATTAAAGTTAAATAAGAGATAGAAGCATTTTAATTTTAATTAGAAAAGCGAATTGGATGTATTGAATAGTGGAAAAGAATGATTTTTATTTTCTTTTATTTAAAAAAAAAATGCTTAAATTCGAAATTGAAAATTAGGTCAAAAAAGGGGGGGGTTTCTCATTTAACCTAGTTTTTGAAATATTTTGGGGGTTCTTCTTTTTGGGATCTTTTTTTTGGAAAAGGAAGAAAATGGTTTTGGAAGGAAGATTGGGGATTTTGGGAGAAAAATGGAGTTTTGCTTTGAGTTGCAGGTGGAGCTCTCCTTCAAAGTCTTGCCTGGAATGCGATATGAGGTAGGATTCCAGCTTACGCTTTTATTTATTTGTTGAATCAAAACTGGTGTTTGGATGCTCTCCATGAAATGCTGGTAAAGAAAAAAAATATATACCTATGAATATTTCTTTTAGATTTAGTTTCAGTTTTGAAAACTTTGGTTGTTCTTGGATTCAAGATTTGTCATGGTTTCTTGAACAGTTTGAAAGACGAAAATCTTCCCCATTCTATTGCTCAAACATTCTGAAAAAAAAGGGATAACATTAAAAAAATATATATATAAAATAAATGGCTATGGCTGTGACTGTGTTTTGGTTTTTTCGTATTCTTATTCAAAAATTTTTTACTTAGTTTTAAACTGTGAATCTTCCAAAAATGAAATAAATAAATAAATAAATATAAAAAAAAAAAAAAAAATTATATATATTTGGGGATTAGGGTTTGGTGGGCGGAGGAGTTGAAGCTCAGCTCACGCCGCTGCCCCCTCCCCCATTTTCTCCCTACCCCGTGGCTCTGCAGGGTCTCGCATCGCGTAGGCTGCAGAGACCTGCGTCTGCGGCGTCTGTAGGTTTTTCCCTGTGTACGGAGCGGCCGCAGGGGCCTCTGCGCCCGCGGAGACCATAGGCACCTGCGTCCACGGCGGTCGTAGGGTTTCCCTGCATACGCAGCGACCGCAGGGGTTTCTGCACCCACGGCGGTGTCCGCAGGGAGGAGCTGCGGGCCTCTCCCGTGATGGGAGGTGGGCCCCGCAGTGCTTCCCCATTTTTAATTTTTAGTTTCATTTTTTTTTATTTAAAAAAAAATAAAATAATAGAGTACAATAAATTAAATAATTTAATTTTAATGACAGTTTTCTTATATGTAGTTTTTAGTTCTTAATTAATTTTTTTATTAATATATATATTTAATGTGAGGGTTAATATATGTATTAATAAATAATTAATTTGAAATTCGAACGTTATTAGACAATATTAATAATATATATATTTTTAAGGAAATTTATATATATATATATTGAATAGTATTTAATAACTGGTGGTTTTTAAATAATACAATATTCAGGAAACACATAGTGATTCAATCTATTCATTCTGAGAACTTAGAAATAGTAATCTAAAATGTTTTAAGTATTTTAAGTTCGTCATGGAAATTTTGAAAACTCAAATGATAAGCTAACAAGATCATCAGAAACTTAATAATGTGTTGATTGGAAGTTGGAAGAAAATGATACCTTCTTTTAGTAGAATAAATAGTTTAGTTATTCTCTTCCTTGATAATGTGAAACAGTCAATGGGAATTATGGCAAGTTTATTTTATGTTTTCCGCTTGTGTTAAGCACTGGCTAGGGCTTGATACGTTTGTTTGGACCTTGTCGTCTGGTTACATGTGTTGGTCCTAGCCGATCATGTCTCTAGTTAGAGAAACGTCAGACAATAGAACCTGAAATTGTTTTTGATGTGTACAATTGAATCCACTTCTAAAAAGGGATCATATATGTAATTTATTGGCCGAAGTGGTCATTGTATATTAGTTTGTGGATGCCTAAATGGCAAGGATGTATATGTCATGAAACTTATGTAATCTTAACTATATTAAATGCCAGAGGGGTCTTGCAGTTGAGCAGACCCAGAGATGTAGCCCTCTAGGGGTGAACTCCGAGATCAGACCCATGTTATGCAATGCCTTGTTTCTTTACTTCATACTTTAAGTTATCATGTATGGTTGTTATCTTGTATAAGTGTATGATGGGAATTTAATGAAGCTAAATCAAAGTGCATAAAATTATTCATCTTGATAAATGTAGTAATCAGGTTCATAAAATATTGTAAATAATGATTATGGAAAAGTATTTGGTTTATGTTAATTAAAAGAAGTAATAGTGGAAAGAATCTCGCTAGGTTACCATTATTGTTTTAGCTTGATATAAGTTGGTAAATTGAACGAATGTGAATGGGTAACAAAGTTAGAATTAATGTCATAATTTCTAAGTTGAAATCTAAAGGATGAACACCATATAGGTATTTACTTTTTATCTTGGTAAATGAGTATCACCATGTTAATTATATTTCACTATATTGGATGAATTTGGTTAGTTATTTCACATTTTAATCTTAACAAATAATCCTTACCAAACTAACTTGATAATTGGGTGAACTCAACTATTTATCCATAATTATAACCCTAATAAAAGAATCTCTTTATGATTGCTAAAATTGAACTGAAAAGGGAAGTATTTGTATAGTTGTTTATATGTTAATCTTAGTAAATGTATCTTTTCATATTAACTTCATTTAACAAAAAGGAGTGACATGCAATAAGATAATTATATTCTAATCCTAATGGAAGAACGTCACTATGAACTTATATTTTAATCCTGTAATGATGAATATCATCTTGCTAACTATATTTTAATTTAAAGGATGAACTCATGTGTTCCTAATACATTTTCACCTTAATGAATTTAGTCCATCTATTAGCATTATTAAAACTTCAATGAATGAACTCTATGGCTACTTACATTTTATCCTCCATAAAAGAACTACGACTCATTAGTTGGTTATGTTTGAATTCAAATGAAGGAACCTCACTCTATTAATGGTAGTTTAATCCTTAATGAATGAACCTCATCTTATTAACCATAATTTTAATTATAAAGGATGATATCAATTGTGGATGGTTACCTTAAACCCAAATGAATGAACTTCATGATATTAATCGCATTGAACCTTATGGGAGGCCTCTTAAATTTATTATGTTTTAAAGTGCATTGAGTAAATAACCTCGTGATGGCCTCCTATCCACCCTAAATAGACGAACGCTTCCTAAAATTCTAAGATGTCAATTTATCGAACATATATATGTCCATGTCATATGCATTATCTCGTATTTAAGATATCTAGCTTATTGGATCTTTTGACTTAAGTTGAGTTAGGTGCAAGGTTGCGTAATTGCATTGGGAAACTCCTTAGGTTCGTTTAGCCTTCCGCTGTGTTATCTAAGTTTTAGATAACTCCTAATTATCTTAATATTGTAACTTATTATTAACGCTCGTAATTATTATTATTATAAAACTATAAAAAAAAAATGTTTAAACTCTATTTGAGTGTTTTTAACTTAAACCCTTAGGGGTTTCCTGGCGGGGCATTACAAGACTGAAGTAATGCTGGAATGCATTAGCTGTGAGCAATACTGGATCTAACCAAGAAGCTTTTGCTATTAGATAGATCAAACAATTGTTGATTACTCACATCTTTAACAAGTCAGTAGCCCCTAACCGGGTAGGCCTCAAAGCCTTTGTAAAATCCTCTAACAAGGTGGTTCACACATGTGAATCTAAAATCCTCTAACAAGGTAGTCTTTAATCAGACTTATCTCCTAACAAAGATTGAGGTTCCTAACAAGATCTGTTCTGGTGAAGAACATTGTAAGACCTTAACCAGTCTGACCTTAACTGGTCTGGTTTCTATTCTACAGATAGTTACTTGTGAGTTCCATCTCACCGTGGTTTTTCCCAGTTGGGTCTCCATGTCAAATATCTTGTGTTATGGTTGTATTGCTTTTGTGGGTGAATGTTTTATTCGCATTTTGGTTTGTATGTGTGGTAACCGGTTTGACTGTCAGACTGCTTTACCAGTTTATCTTTAGACTGTGTAAGTGTTTTAGTGCAAAGATTTTTGGCATACTAATTCCCCCCCCCCCCCTCTTAGTATTCATCAAAGACTTGGTAGACCTCTTACTTGGTACTTCTTGCTTATTTTGATTAGATTATCAAAACTGACATGACAAAACCTTTTATGCCATAACTAGGTATCATCTATCTTTGCATATAAACATTTATTCCGAGTTGAGTCAAGATGAAATGTATTACCTCTTGTTTGTGTCCTGGTAGTAGCTAACTTTCCATGCTTGTCATGAAATTTGACAATTCCTTTCTCAAACTCTATTCAGTAACCTGTGTAGTTTAGTTGTGCTACACTCAACATATTGTATTTCAAACCTTCAACCCAATAAACATCATTACATTTTGCATTGTCAAGAAGTGTTATAGATCCTTTACCTCTTACCGGACATGGTGCATCATTACCAAATCTAACATAGCCTCCATCATAATCTTCTAATGTAACAAACTTGTGTTTATCTCCTATCATATGATGTGAGCATCCACTATCTATAATCCAAGAATCATTTTTACTTATATGAGATAGTAGGGCTTTTTCTTCATACCTTTCTTCATTTGATCCATCTTTAATAGCCATATAAACAACTTCCTTTGTATTAGTCTAATCTGATTCATTATCATTAGATTCCTCATCAGCTATTAGGCATGTCTTTTTATCTCTTCTTCTGAAGTCTTGGTGTCCTCTGTAATGATTATCTTTCTATCTATCATCTCGGTAATCTCTTTTTTCACTAGATTCTCTATCAGGATAGTTAGAAGCCATATGTCCTATCTTATCACAATTGAAACATTTTAAAGGTATTTTTCTTTTATACTTACCTTTGCCTCTTGGTAACCTTTTGGCTAATAGTGCTTCAAACTCTTCTTGCTTTCTAATTTCCTCATACAGTTTGTGTATTGCTTCCATGTTCTTCCGAAATCTTTCACTTGCTCCACTATGATCTCCTTTAGAGTACTTATACTTTCTTTCATTGTAATAATTAGATTCATCAAGATGAAAATAACTAAATGTAGATTCAACTTTATTTACTGATGACCCACTGTTATCAAAATTACTTAACTCAAATGTATGTAACTTACCAATAGTAGCATCCAAGGAAACTGGCATATTAGGTACAGACCTAAATTCATTGATTGTAGAGACTCGAATTGCATAGGCTAGTAGAAGGGTTCTCAACAACTTGTTATATCTTTTTCTTCAATAGTTCCACCCACTCCTTTGATTTAATTGACAATCTCCTTTAGTCTTATACTATACTGGGTTATGTTCTCACCTTCATTCATCCTCATAGATTCAAGTTGTCCTCTTAAACTATCCACTTTTTCTCTTTGAACATGTTCATCTCCTCCATATATAGATATGAGCTTATCCCACATTGCCTTTGCATCATTGCAGCCTTCTAGATCATTAAACTCTAAATCGGTCAATGCAAATGTTATTTCAATCATTGCTTGAATATGTTCTTGTTTTGCCTTTATCTCTTTCATTGTCAATGTATAGGTGCTTGGCGTGACAAAATCATTCTCCAGATAGTATACAACATATTCTCCAACTCCTGAATGATGTAACTTCATCCTTTTCTGCCATGTAGAGAAACTTGACTTGTTCAGCTTTGTTGCATCCCTCTTATACATCTTGGATCTTTAACTCAAGTGCCTTTAAACTTTTCTTCCGGAGTCCAAAGCTCTGAAACCAATTGATAGTACTGATACTTAATATAAGTATAGATCCAATAACCAATAATATGAGAGGGGGGGGTGAATCATACAAACTTAATCATCCATAAAAACATCAAATTCAACCTTGGTAACATATATATCAGTCATATATCCAAAACTGTCAAGCATGCAAACTCAAAAGCATATAAACAATATAAACCTCATAACACCAGATTTAACATGGAAACCCAAATAGGGAAAAACCACTGTGGGATTTCGGACCCACTGAAAATATACTCTTCTAGAGTATGCTCGGTTAAAAGCAAATCCTATCAAAGATTACAAACACATTGCTAGATGTGACCCGGTTAAGGGATTTCCCTCAGATCTGTTAGGATCTTCACCTTGTTAGAAGTGACCTTGTCAAAGGATTTCAAACACTCTATGAGAATGTCACCTTGCTAGAGGATTTACAAATAAGACTGTTAAGTCCACTCGGTTAAGAGATTTTCTGCTTCTTTCACAAAAACAGTAATAATAATCTATTTGCAACTTCACATCTAAAAATGCTAAAGCAGATTCCTATTTGCTCAATACAATCTAGACATAGAACTAATCTTGTCTATCTGCTGGGCTTCTATACTCTATTATTCTAATAGGTCTTCAAGCTTCTCTGCTCAGTAATCACTATGTAGCATCCCTATGCATACACTTGCCCACATACATTGTTTATCAACAGTTTCCTATTTATAAACAATCTTCCAACTGCTTAATCTCCTTGATCACATTTCCATGATCAATCATAGCTATCAGATCTTCAATCTTGTCCAGGTTCAATGTATCCTTCGATCTGAAAATGTTTTACCCTGCCTTGAAACTTGCATTTTCACCTTGGAACTTGTGGTAGGGTATTGCGGTTCAATTTGAGTTGTAGATCTTCCTGTCAATCTTCTTTTACCATAGATTCTTTAACAAACTTCATGTGTGGCTCACCAATCATTTAATCAACTCCAACTCATTAGCATCCTTCATTAAATATCACATGTAAACATTTAATACATTCTATTACTACTCGGTTGTAACTCGGTAAATACTAAACTTCACTCAGTAGACATTCTACCTTCATTAACCGATAGCGATAACCTTAGGGTTTACCGACTAGGTTCTTTGCTTGGTAACATAGTATAGTATTAACCTTGCAAACAATAACATATGTAAGATATCAAAACAATCTAAACATCATGATCTCATCATTGTCTAACTCAGTAATAGTTGCCCATTGAATAACTTATTTCTCCCCTTATTCATCATATTCTTTCTATGTCTTTTACTGACATCTTTATACTCATCACATCATTTTTCTTAAGATATGGCAACATCATATTAAGTCAGGAAATCAATTTCTTAACATCAATGACAAAATAATAATATTAAGACAATGAACATCCTTAATCAGTTATATCCATAGTCATCAACAACCTTCTCAATATCCTTATTGAAATGCCAACAATCTCTCACTATAATTGGAATGCCAATGATCTCACTTGTCACATGGAAACCCTTGCATTCAACTAAACAAAGACTGCTCAATCATCACATGAAAAATGCACAACTCATGACACACAGATTGTTCACATGGAAACCCAAATGGGGAAAACCATGGTGGGGATGAATACCCACAAGCTTATTTTTGAACTCTTTTGAAGCTCGCTTTGTTAGGAGCCTAGTCCAGTTAAAGATTTTATGATAAGGTTTTGTTAGGAACCGATCCTGTTAAAGATTATTGGTTAAGGGATGACTGTATACCCTATTAAAGGTTGAAACCCTGTTAAAGGTTACCTCGCTATAGGATTTGAAGAACTCAATGATCTTGAATCACCTAGTTAGAGGATTTGCAATAAGCATGTTAAAGCTACTTGGTAAAGGGATTTTCCTACTGTTGAAATGGTTAGAAGACAACAAGTAAAGCTCTGATCTGATAACAACACTACATGCTAAGGCATATCCTTTTTAGCTCCTCTACTCTGCAATCACACTCTGCAATTTTCCACTCACTAGTCTGGCAAGTATCTCATCACTCGGATACAAACAAAACATTTGCCAACACAAACAATAACAAAAATCATCGACCTTATAGACAACAATTAGGTCAGTAGCATAAACCCTAAAGCCTAAATGTTTTAGGTTTACAATTACAAGCGGTCCAATCCTGACCATTCAAACACTTTGCATAGAATAAAACAATCTCAAATAGAACACAAGTCATTCTGCATTGTCCATTCTTCACCACATATAGAAATCAGTAACCCATCACGCTCTCTTCACATACCGCTAAGAAGAATGTTCATTCCTGAGATAGACATTTAATGCAATCAATCTTCACATGCAATATCCTCAAGGAAATTGTTTACCTGCACAAAACTAATGTTGCATCTCGATCTCATCCTTAGCTCTTAGCTCATCACAAAATTTCACCGGTTTCATTGCACAAGCTAGATTGCCAAACTGAATACCCTAGAGCTAAGACTACCAACTGGTAGTCACACTTTGTGAAACCCTGACACCGGTCCACTTCATCCCTTCATATCGATTCTCCTACTTGAACATCAATAACAACTTCTTCCAATTTTCATACTGGTTCACCTGCACTTATTAACATCAATGACAACATACATTATCATCATATCGGTTCATCATATGCCAACAATTATATCTTCTATGTATTTTCTTTTGTGAATGGAAGATGCATAGCTTTTGGTTGTATTCCTCCTTTTCTATTTCACCATAGAGATTTGACCATATCTAGTTGGTATCAATTTATCAAATCGATTTTTGTTAGATATGGGGGGTTTTCGTCACCTAGATTCTTCTTCATCTTACCAAATCACAAACAATCTCTTCCATGTTAACTTCTATAGATTCCATAAAATGTATACCACTACTATCCAAGATCAAGATTTCATGGTTTTTATCATATGGGATCAAAACCTTAGATTCAAAGATATTACAGGTCTCATTGTCCATGTTGGGGTCCAAATTGTGGATTGTCTCTTTTGATCCTAGGTCAGAGGGCCTTTTAGAATTTCCTCTAGCTTTCCAACACCATGTAAACCACAATCTAGGGTAGAGGTAGTAGAGGTTAGAATACTAGAGGCTTGCATAGGTAGGGTAGTCTAAACATTCTTAATGGTTGAGTGGTAAACCTGATTTCCAACATTATGGTCTCCCACATTTAAGTTTTTCTTTTCCTCAATCTTCTCATTTAGCATTGAGTTCTAGATAATAAAATAAAGTTATTCAAAAGGTTTAGATTAGTCTTGGGCACAGGGGATTCACTTAGTGAACCTGGATTATAGCACGTGCATTCATGACATACTAAAGAATCCCCCTATTTAAAAAAAAATATTTCCCTAAACTCCTTTTTTGTCACCCCCTCCCAATACATAGGCTGAATTAAAAGCCCCCCTATTTTAGCCAAATATTGTATTATTTGATAGATTGAATTTAATAACTGCCTATTTTCACCAATGGGCAATATATTGTACCCTCATTTTTGGGATATTAAACCTCCCACTATGAATGCACATGATATAATATTTCCTAGCCAATGAAGCCCCTGTGGTTTCAGGTATAATGAGAATTGTCACACTGTTAGGCCTATCAGGGCTCTTATTTCTAAGGCTCTTACTCTCCATCTCATTAAAAATGGTCTAAACAAGAGATCCAATGTCAAAGGTTTGAATAGAAACACAAGAACTTTGGGGTTGAGTGTTGTAAGAGAGATGAGCATTATCAATGAGATTTTAATCCTTGAAAATATTTTCATTAGATACCTCTTTACCTATATTATTTCTTCTATTTTTATCCATGACAATATGTTGAGAGTTTTTATTTCTTCCTCTACTCTGTTTGACAGGGACACTCAACCTAAACATATGGTCTTTTTCCTTAGAAGCATCCCAAGTTTGGGTGAGAGAGATATTTAGTGGTGGCTAAATATAGAAGGGGGTCTACATTGAATTTTCCCTCCATAAAATATCTATTTAGAGCTTGCATATTTGAGGGATGGGAGACCACATTGGTCTGAATGCTAGTGTGAGCTTCATTTGCACACTTATTGAGGGACACAATGTCTTGTAGGCCATTCATATCCTTGTGGACCACATCATTAAAGGCCTCCAATCGGGTGGTGAGGCTAACCCCATATAGGCCAGGACTAATTTTAAGGGTACAAGTGGCCATGTTTCATAATCCCTTATTTTCTCTTTGGTAAACAGGTTAGGGTTTTAGCTCAGCACCTTGGGATTGGTCTTATTGAGTTTATTAGAATGATATGATTTTTTTTTTAATATGGCCTTTCCTATGATAGATAAAGTAGGCATTTAATCCACCAAGAGCCTCAATGCTATAAGAGAAGAGCTCTCCATCTACATAAATATCCATAATATTAGGAAAATCAACACCAGGGTTAAGGAAATTTAAGATCCTTGCATCCATGTGGGGTAGGGTAACTTTCATTTCATCATGTCATAGGACTTTACCTAAAGAGGCAAGATTTTGAGGCAGGAGAAAGCACAGGAAAGGAGGGACATTTTTAACAATGATCCATCTAGTGTTAAATTTAGTTGTGAAGCCACCCAAGATCAATGTGACTGAAGGAAATCAAGACAAGAATCAAGAAATGAACAAAATTCAGCACTCTCCTAGCACTGATTTAGACTAATAATATGAGCTAGTGTTCTCATTCTCAACACTTAGCATAGGGAGAGGTGAGGGCTTGTTTATATAGAAAAATATGGGCATATAAAACCATGATGAATAATAACTCCCTGTAGCCCAAAATATGAGGGAGTTTTACCTACTTGGTAAATTCCAAATACACAGTTATGCTAGCTCAGGTAAAGACAAGAAATGGGTATGGAGAGGTGGCAAACAAATGTGGATGTGAATGACACATGTGAATTTTGGATTATGCCACATGTCATCACTCTAACCACTATATTATAACCTATGAAAGCTTAATAATGTGTAGGAAACATAAACATTCCCTAACATAAGAAAAAATAAAAACCTAGACTAACATGCCCCCTTAAGCATAGCTTAGGTGGGTGAAACACACAAACCATTCTCTCACAAATAGAGAAAAAGAGAAAACCTAGTGGGATAAAACTCCTCCCCAAAAGAGAGAAAAGAAAATAAGTTTCATAACACAAGAAGAAATCCCATGCAAGGAATAAGCCCTCTCTAAACTAGAAATTATAAGAAAGACTATAGAGCCTTCCTCAAAGTAATAAATTGTACCAATGGTTGATTCTTAAAATTGGTTGTAGACAATAGACCATTATCATCAAGCAACATTCCTCCCCTTAGGAAGAAATAAAAACAAAGGTGTCTGTAGACTATGTTTCCATTCTTGAAATGAATATGCAAGAAGAAAGTACAAAATGTATGAAGTCTCTAATATTGCTCAGGTGTCTCCATGCTAATGCTAAAATTTTCCACATTCAAATCAAGTATTCTAGACCACCCTAATGAAGATGACACTCTAGAACCTAGTAGAGATGTATGTTGAACAAGATATAAAGACTCCACTATATCCTTTGAAGATAAAGATACCTCCTCCAAATGTTGGTCAAAAGTATCCATACTCATGTCAAACTATAATGAATGAGCATGTGGAGAATGAACAAGAGGCTCCATAAGTTCCTCCACAACAACTGAAGAAGAATCAACTTCATCAAAGAGAAGATGAATATCATGAATAGTTTCTGTCAAGTCTAAAATATGAGACTCCACAAACAAACTTGGAATGTCTGTCAAGTAGTCATCCCATGAAACTGGATCTGGAAGACAATGTAAGATCATAAGTAGCCATAGATGTAGCAATACAAGTATCCTCCGAATAAATAGTAGATGCATGAGAAGGAATGCAAGGATCAAGATCTGAATCTGATGTGAGAATACCCAAGTTGAAGTAACCAAAGCTCTCCTCAAAATCAATGTTCACACTAGGAGTGTGATCAACAACCAAAGGATCAAAATCATCATCAAGTACAAATTTTGAAAAGGTATATAACCGAGATGCATGATCAACCATCCTAGTAGAAATTATCTCTTTGCTTTCCAAGTCTCGAATGATGATTGAATTAGGTGTGAACTCGACTATCTTCCCTGTTCCACCATGAGTAATCTGATAGATGGAAATAAGATTGTTTGACAAATAAGGTACACACAAAACATCATTGAAAATGCCATCCCCAATGTCAATAGAATATTTCCTAGTCACACTCATGGAAGTGTTATTGCCCATTAGAATAGGTGACATAATATAAGGATAGAAAGAAGAGAACATAGACTATGTAGAAGCCATATGATGAGAAGCTCCAGAATATAAGAGCCATCTCCCTGATTCACAACTTGTAGTAGCATAAAGAGCTTTTACCTTTACCTTTACCTTCTTCAGAAGCAAGTTCGGCATGACTTTTTACCTTAGTAGATGATGACTATTTTGAATTAGAAGAAGTTGACTCAAACATTCAAGAAGGTAGATCAATGTTGTTCTTCTTAAGAAGATGTTTCAATTCATCAATATCATTCTTGTAACAAGAATGCTCTTCATGTCTATTCCTTTTGAAATATAAGCAAGTAGACTTATCCTTCTTAGATGAATCACCGTTTGAAGATGATTTATTTTGTTCTTGATCTTTATGTTGCTTTGGCTTCAAATTCTTTTATTTATTGTTAGATTGTCTTGACTCTTTATGTCCCTTAGGCTAACCAACCAACAAGGCTTGATTCTTTGACAGCTTAATGAGACCCATAGAAAGAAGCTTTTGTTCTTCGTGTATCAACATCTCAAAAGAAGATGCAAATGAAGGCTTAACATAAGTCTATCTCGCAGTTAGCCTATGGGTATTAAAGCTAGAAGCAAAAGATGCATATTCAGGACCAAGTTTGTTCAATACATTATATAGTCACATAAATCTGTCCATTTTAATTTAATGAATATTTACTATTTATCTGATTAAAAACCCACTAGCCATTAGTTAATTAAAATAATATTTAATTAATTCATCTTCAAAACATTCTCCTATTAATTAAATAAATTATTCAATTTATTTTAATTAATTCATTAAACCAAATTCACAATCAATTAAATGAATAAATCCTATTTATTCAATTTAATCCCCTTTCCTCTTTTAAAAAAATTAAATAAAACATTTATTTAAATCATTAAATCCCTCCCACTTGCATTCTCCTAAAAATGCAACTTGCACATATTTATTGAAATAAATGAATTTTATTTTAATAAAAATCCTATTTTCCCTCATGTGAGGTCTCACCTCGACTCAGTTTGACATTCAGTGGATTTTATATTTTTGACTACTATGGATACTCTGTTTTGATGCATTTTGAGATTTAGAACTTTTATGATTTCAGGATATTGGATAACATTGCTATGAATTGATGTTTTACTTACATGCTTTATGAGATAGAACACTACATGATTATTAGAAAGAATGATATTGCAATGATAGATGTCGTTATTGAATTTGCAGGACTTTACTTTGAATATAGAACTATGATGTATGTTTAGTTTATGTGAATTGGGATGAAAATTGCTTATGTGAATTTGCTTGACAAAAGATGTATTCAATCTGTGCAGATGAAAATTGTATGCAAGTAATGATGTGCATTGTTGTATTATTGAATTGTATTTTATATGAATATTTGGGAGTACTAATGTGTAAATTGAGATGCGTAGGAAATTTACCATGTGACCATGGAAAATTACGGAGAATCAAACCTAGACTTATGTATGTTCGTAAAGCCAGGGTTTGTCTATTTGGAGAGACAAAACCCCGTTTGTGTTGTATTTTATTCGTATCAGTATATGCTGCATGTGTGTTATGTGTTATTTAAATTTATTGTGTAAAAAAAAAAAAAAACCTCAAAAGACAATTTCATGTTTATTTTTGTAAAAGTATTTTATTAGTGTCACTTGACACATGTGTGGATGTAAATTTAAATATTTTATCTTGTCTCTTGATGGGAAAGTGTTAATTATTATTAATTTTTAAATAAAATAATGTGTTGTCAAAAAGATATTTTGAGAATATAATATTTGGAGAGGTCAACTTATGTTTGACCCGAAAATAAACTTCAGAGGGGTTTAAAATGGGTTAAATGAACACCTAGGGGTAGTTTATTAGGGTTTCCTGAAGCCCATAAGGTATACCTAGGGGTTAGGGGTAATTTTAGGCAAGTTTCTACTTTATTATGATCTTTTTAACGCTTTAAAAATTGGCTTTTTTGAGTTGAGCGAAAATTGAAAATTGAAGTGAAAATCAAATCCAGATTTCCCTCTTGGAAGGAAAGTCTTTTTGCATTTTTTGCTTTCTTCCTTCTTTTTGTTGATTTTTTTAGAATCCTGTGAGAACTCAGAGAGTGAGCTTCTTAAGGAAGATTTTTGGGAATAGTTGGTTAATCACCCACTCTCCATTTTTGGAGACAGAAGAAAATTTGGAAAATAATGTTATGGGATAAAGAAATTGATTAAGGAAAATAAAGAATTGTGGATTGGGCAGCTCTTCTTCAGATATCATTATAACCTTTGGGCAGATTAAGGTTGGTTTCATTTTTACTTTTAATGACTTGATTTTGTTTATTTCTGGAAGTTGTTGAATAAGAAAATCTATATTCTTGAAAACGAATGTTTGAAAATCTTTTGGTTTTGTTTTATGAATGAATGTGTTTTGGGAGTTTTCTCAAGATCTCTCTTTCTCTTGGGAGAGAAGAGGATCTTGAGGGTGGTAGCAGTGACAGCCCTCGAGTGAGAGACTCTCTTTAGAGAGCGATCGCAAGGGATCTTTGTGTGACCCTTGCTGCATGGCCTGTTTGTGCAATGGGGGTCATAAGGAGGGTTATAAGGCTAGAATGCCTTTGGGGGGCATAAGGATTATGGGGTTGAGATTTGATATTTTATTTGTGCCATGAGGTGGCTTTCTTGTTATTACATACTTGCAGATTCTCCTCAGGGTATTTGGTCCACTACCACCCTTTGAAAATGTTCACCACCAGAGTGTGGTGCTGTGAAAGCCAGGTTGGGAATGTGTCTGGAATATTTGTATGTTTTGTGTTTCTTTGTGTTTGCCTGTTTGTTACCCGTCTAGGAATTGGTTCTCCGAGCTCGGGGGTGGCTACCAGTTAGCCTAGGCTGGGAGGTGAGCACTCCGTGGTCAGTTTTGTGTTTTCTATCATGCAGGAAATCCAGAGCAAAGAGGATAGAAATTCATGAAAGTTATTCAGAAGATGGAATTTGAAGATATTTGAATTCAGTTGCAGATGTTGTTTTAAAGTTGTTGTGTATAAATGCCTCAATTCAAAAGAAAGGAGAAGCAAGTTGTAATTTTGTAATAATAGATTTGAAGTCTTATTGTTGTGACTGTTCAGAGAAAACATTGCTGTAAATTTGGTAGTATATATTAGAGATGTTTTAAAGAAAGAGAAAAGGCTTGATTTTACTCCTAGAATAATTGAAAAAGAAAAGCAAATTTGTGATGCATGCAAAGCTTCTTGTTTTATGAAAGAAATAAAAAGTCTGATTTCATTTAGATTTTTACCTATTTTTTTAATTAAGTCAAAATAGAAGTTTATTTAAGCTGAAAGCTTTATAAGTATTTTAGGTGGAAAGAGAAGTTGTTTTATGTGAATAATCTATTTAAAAAAAAAAACATGTTAATGGATTTCTTATTACAAAAAAAAAGAAACGTATAATGTATCTTTGTGAAATACTTTAAATTGTATTTTTTTTGTTGTTAATCATTGGTTTAGAAGCTTGTTTTATAGATGCATTTAAATTAATATATATATATATATATATATATATATATATATATATATAATTAAATTTTTGATTTAACTTAAGGTTATCTTTTCCTTTATTATATTAGCTTAAAATTTTGCATGTAATAATTCTCTTTTAAATTATATATAAATTTTATTTAGAATTTAAATTTATCTTTTTATCTATGCTTATTAATTTATGAAAATACCATATATATATATATACATATATATATAAATATATATATTTATATATTTTTATATATATATATATATATATATTAATTAATGTTATTGTAAATTTAAAAAAAAAAAAAATTTAAAAAAAATAGGATGGGAACCCCGCGGGCTCCACTGTGTGTACGCACAGTGGACGACCGTGCGGCGCCCACTGTGTGCACACACAGTGGAGCCGCTTGCGGCTCCCACTGTGTGGGCACACAGTGGACGGCCACGGCCGCCACTGTGTGGCCACACAGTGGTGCCGCCAGCGGCGCCCACTGTGTGGGCACACAGTGGTGCCGCGGCGCCCACTGTGCGCTCACACAGTGGCGCGCGTGCGGCCCAGCATGTTTCTAAACCCCCGCGACCTGCAAGAAAATATGGACATGGCCGCCCATAGGGTCTTCGGCCCAGCATGAGTCTTCTTCTGTTTAAAAAAAAAAGAAAATGGGTTAAACCCTAGCCCGAAAGGGGCTAGGGAAGTTTAGTTTTTAAAATATAAAAAAAATAATATGTATTTGGGGTTTAGGTAATGGTTAAATAAGAATTTAGAACCCTAATTAGGGTTGAGGAAATTAAGTGATTATATTTAGAAAGTTGAAATGGATTTAGGAGGTTAGGATTAAAATATTGGAATATATGTAGAATATATATATAATAATATATATGTTTCCATATATATATATATGGGAATATATATATGAATATATATGTTTTTTTTTGAGTTTAATTGATTTAAGAAATTAAATTATTGATATACAAAATATATGCATGATCGATATGTATATGTACACAATATAGATATGGAAGAAAATTATAAAGAAGAAATTAATTAAAATTGCTAAGACTATATAGTCATAGTGGGAAATAAATTTTAAAATATCTCTCCTAATATTTTTAGTATGATTAATTTAATAAAACTATTAATTAAATATCTTTTGGAGATAGAATTTAAACCAGTAGGTTTTTTTTTCCGCAATTAAATTATAACAGATTGTCGATGCTTCGTTCGTTTCAGAATGAGCTCGAATTTATTAATGAAATTTTCGTTAACGCTTGTCGCAAGAGTGTGCTTGTTAATTAAATTAGTATCTTTTAAAAAAAAAATTTGTTCCATTTTTGCCCTAAATTTTGGGCATGACACCTCACCCACCAGACCCACTTGCAATCCTAACCCCCTTCTAGATTCTTCTAAACCCTTCCTAATTAGCCTAATCCATCCCCTAATTATTGTCACATTCCTAAGCAACTTGGAGTCACTTCTCAGAGACTCCAAAGTCTTTGAAAAGCATTAATTTCTTTGTGTGTTCAACAAATTAACCTCTAAAGTCTTCCAAACCACTAATGGCTCTTACATGACCATTTATGGTTAAATCCACTTGCACCCATGGTTAGGGACTTTGACCCCTAACTCAACCCTCAAGTAACCCATGTGTCTCCTCAAGCATTTATTGCTTTGACCATGGTTATCCTCACTAAATCTTGCACAAGAGTTTATCCATTGGATAAAAGCATTATTCTTTGAATAATGAATTTATTCACTCAACCCAACCTTAACCTTAACTCCCAAGTTAACTCTCAGGTCAAGTCAAGCATTTAATGCTTCTTCCCTCTCCTCTCAACCCATCTCATGTTGACACTTGTCATCCTAGGATTGGGTTGAAAGCCCTCACATGGATTGAATATATTTCAATCCTGACCCTTGTTGAGATTACTCAATCTCAACCATCCATTGCTCCATTTTTCCTATAAATAGAGCCCATTTCTTCATAATCCAGATCCTGAAAACTTGTATGCATTTACCTTATCGCCATTTTTAGAGAGCATTTGCATATTCACTATTTTGTTTTAAAATCAACACTAGCTAATTAGGAAATCTCTTATTTTAGCTTTTGTTCATATTTGCATATCATTTTTAGATTAATCATTTGTCAGTCTTGAACCTCCATAAGGCATCGATAGTGCAAAAAGCTGTTGAGAGCTACACTAATTTGGAACTTGGAGAGGAGAGGGACAAGGGAGGAGCCACTATGCATGTTTTGGTCAGCATTTGGAGGAGTTTAGTTAACTTATTTTGTCTTTGTATGCTTTCCATTTCTTATTTAGTATCTCTCTTGATATGCTTGCTTAGGATAGTATTTGATTGGTGATTCCTAACACTAATGACTAACTCTTGTCTCTTGTGTTTCCTTGTGTGTGTTTAGCTATCAAAATAGGTTTGTACTAATCCTTTCATTTTTGCAAGAGCATCACATTATAGACCAACTGAATGTCCTTTTTCTTAATACCACATTCTTTATAGTGTTCTCTCAAATCATTAACATTAGTTATGAAATCTTTGATGTTTTCAAAAATCTTTGGATCAAGGCTCGTCAAATCATTATCAATCTAATAGCCTCTAACTTCATCAGTAGTACCATACAATGTTTTTATCTTTTCCCAAGCTTCATGTGAAGTTTAACATGCTTCAATCTGAAACATTAAATCAAGGGAAACAAAACTACGAAGACATCCAAGAGATTTTGTTTGTTCAAGCATCCATTTTATTTTTTCCTTATCTTCTATAGGTTTAGATACCTTTTGTTCAATATATGCAGTGCAACCAAGTTGCATTAGTGCATTCCATGCATGTTGATGCTAAGCTGCATAATTATAAGGTGTTAGCAATGGAACCTTAGAATGATCCATGTGAACATGAAAAGAGGAGCACAAGTAAGCAGATTAGAAACAAGCACACACCAAGAGAGACCCTATTAGAATCCAAGAACACTGAGAGGGGGCGTGATCCAGTGTTCTACCGAAATGGATAATTTTAACCTTATTAATACAACTCAACAACTAGTAAACATAAAATCATACAACAATAAACAACAACGAAACCACAAAGATAAACACCATAACACCATAAATTTATACATGGAAAACCTCAAAGAGGAAAAAACACACTGGGATTGGAGACCCACAATAGCTATCCACTGATAACATGAATAAATATTACAATAAAGGGGCCTGCACATGCAGGAAGGCCAATAGCCTAGAGCACACTTCTCATCACAAAAGGAGTCTCACTGACTACATAGAACATCAGACAATAATCCGGCATGAAGATTGAACTGCAAGTGTAGCATCTCCCATGCCTGAGTATAGTTTTGGTTAAGCTCAATACCAGAGACCTAAAACCTCTTCCACAAACCCAATTTGATCGCCAATGATCAACCAAATCCTTTGCGTGAATGATTATTACATTATTCACTTACATACAATATCCCATGATCTACAATGAGATCTTACATCATATTTATACCAACCCGGGACCTAAACAATTAGGTCGACCACCTAAAAGATAATACAATAAATTCATAACTTAAACCCACAATCTATTGATCAACCAAGTTATCTTAGGCCAAAAACAATGTAAATCAATCGTTAAATCCCATCGATAATGCATCAGGAAGATCAATCAACATGTTACATAAATTGGTGCATAACCTAGATAGCATAGGACCCAATTTATGTCCACACACACCAAAGCAATTATCCCAATCAACCAAGTCTTGAACATGATCACCATCAGCATCCTAAATCTCTACTAGAAGCTGCACCAACACTACTTATGTATAATATCAAAAGATCAACAAAGCTTTGCCAGTGAAACCCTGACCAGATCAACATACCAAGCTTACCAACATACAGGATAGCATATGATCACCGGATCAATACCAACTGACTATACATGTATCTGAGTAGCATGAATATAATATCTAAGCCAATTCCAAAAGCCAAAGTATACCGAAGTATAGCTGATCAACATGATCAAATCCAACCAGAAACCAAACAACTTATCGGGACAAGAAGGATACCAGTAAACAACAAAAGCAACTAGTGTAACTGGTGTTGCCATCAAGGACAAACATCAATGCAACATAATCAATTCCTCCAAATTGCCAACAATCTCCCCCTTTGGCATTGATGGAAACACTAGATGTGAAAAACATCCAAGTGCCAAGAAATGCCAAACAAGTCTCCCCCAATGGAAGGTAGCCAAAAATATCCCACAACATGATATGACAATGAAGTTCTGAAAAAAATATCTTAGTACCAATTAACCATCATAGACCTGAACCAAACTCCCCCAATGGGATACAACCAATCTAAAATATTGTTTCTCCAATAATATCCCCCTTAGACTGATATCTCTGTTAAGCTTTGTATTACACATAAGTATCTATCCCCTTTATGTATATAAATCCTTATATTTTTGACATGAATATCTATCCCCCTTTGACATCAATGCCATAAACCTGACATAAATATCAAAGAAAAAACATAAACCACTAAATCACTGAATCACAAGACTAACTACTCCTCCTGAGTAGTAGCATCACCACATAGTAGTAGCATCACCACATCAATCTAGAATAAAAGATAGCACTAATAATGCATATCAGATTGATGTCAAATAGCATCACTCAGGTCTCTACCAGAGGGGCAGAAAACCTCAATCTGTCTCTCAAATTCTCAAATGATTCCTCAAACCAATTTGGCTTCATTTGCTTCCATCTACTCAAAAAAGTTATACTTGACAGAAATACTGGATGACAATAGCAGCAGAGTTATTATGGTGAATAACTACTGGTACATTACAATCCAGCTATATATCCTCCAACATATGTTTCATCCATAGAACCTATGTACAATTAGTAGCAACAAAAACATACTCAGCTTCAACAGTGGATAAAAAAGTACATGATTGTTTCTTGCTAATCCATGAAATAAGTTTCTTTCCAAGAAAGAATGCTCCATCGGAAGAGCCTATCTGGTTACCTATATCTCTAGCCCACTCTGCATCTAAACATGCTCATAGTGTAAAGTCATCATAAAACAAAAACCATACTAGATAATTATTGAAAATATCTAAAAATCCTAGCTGCCGAAGCAAGGATTCAACATAATCAATTATTTCCTTCTAAGAATATCCATTGCAAACCAATTTCCAATAACATCCAGGACCATGTGTTTTCCATTTCTAACTGATCTGATTCCTCTTCCATATCTTTCATCCAACATTCATCCTTACATGCTTCAATTACTGATGCTGGTATAATTAAAGAAATTAAGCTTACCTCATCAGCTACCAACCTTCTTCTTGTCCAATCATGTCATCTTCTGAATGATTCAACCTTACATACCTAGGAGTCTTCTGACTTTCTGTTCCTCTTTCTTGATCTTCAATTATTGTTGAATTTTCTGATACTGTCAAAGTAACTGGTTCAACATTCTATTTCGGTAAAGGTGTTACCGGTTCAATTAAGACCATTTCCACTACCAATTCTTGCTCATAAATTCTGATTTGACTTCTATTCAGCTCATCCACCTTGACATTTGTGCTCTCCACAATTCTCTGCAGTCTCTTGTTATAACATATGTAGGCATCTAAAAATGGTCAATGCTTGCGGAGTCATACTTTAACATTTGTGCATTGCCTTATTTTAGGGTTCTTGCATCGCATTTACATTTCTTCCATGTTGTGCACTTGGTCTTTATCATTTGTGAGCATCGAGTCCTTCTTCTGCATTCCTCATTTTTCTCACTTTCGAATTAGGTCTTGTCGATAGAAATCTCATCATTTTGCGATCGATTTTTCATCAATCCTTGTCCTTGTCGGCATTGTCATTTTCCGATCGATTCGTCAATGATCCTTGTCCTTGTCAATCTCATCATTTTGTGATCGATTCGTCATTGATCCTTATCAACTTGTCAATCTTGTCATTTTGCGATCGATTTGTCATCGATCCTTGTCCTTGTTAGTCACGTCATTTATGTGATCGATTTGTCATTGATCCTTTTCCTTGTCAATCTTGTTATTTTGCGATCGATTCATCATTGATCCTTATCAACTTGTCAATCTTGTCATTTTGCAGTCGATTCGTCATCGATCCTTATCCTTTTTAATCATGTCAATTTGGATTGGTTAGTCATTCTTCCTCGTCAATTTGATCTCCTTGTCAATTTTGGTCAATTTGTCATTGATTTTTGTCAACCAATTTTAATCATTTATCAACATTGGTCCTTTGTCAGTTAGAATCATGATCGAACCTACATTGATTTCTTGTTGTCTTGACCTAATTCCTTGTCCTCTTATTTCTAGGGTTTTATGATTTGTTCATTTAATCCTTTTCTTATTCTTTGTGGGTTAAATAAATCTATTTATTTAGTCCAAGGTCTCTTTCATGAATTAATTAATGGATGAAAACCTATTAATTAATTCACTTAATTTCTATTTCATCATTTCTAATTTCCCTAATTCATAATTTCCACCTCATTTCTAATTTTCCTAGTTCCTAATTTCCACCTCATTTTCTAATTTTCTAAATTCAATTTCCACCTAATCAATTCCTCTCTAGTCTCTCCCTATTTTTGTGCTTCGGTGGAAGCATGAATTTCTCATGCGTCATACTGTTGGCATAGCAAGATGTCATAGGCTTTTAGTCCTGTAACCTTTGCATTGGCAATATGTCATAATTCATGACATAGAAGGTGTCATAACCTTCTTTCTTCAACTCAATTTTTCCATTTTTGAAATCAATTGCCTCTAATATTAATTTCATGCTAATCTTGTCCTCTCTCCAATTTGTCTATAAATTGGATGAGTTTCTTCAATCAAAAGATCGATAAATCGAGAGATCAATCAACCACGCTTCTAGTATCCTTATGCTACAATTTTCATCTTGTCAATCTTGCTTTCTTTCATACTTGCATTTTGCACTTGTAGGTGAGATCCATAAACAAAATAATTTGAAGGAGAAAGAAGGACAATGGAGGTCAATTGGAAGAGACATTGGTGATGGATTTTCATTTATTTTGAATATCTTGTTTTCAATTCTTCTATTGATTGTAATTAGGATTTATTTCATTGCAATTTGGCTTTGTGGTTAGCTAATATCTATTTGCTTTGATGTTAATTGAATTCCTGATCTACATTTTTGGTGAACTCGAAATGAACTAACCCCTTAACCATGTTTTGAGTGCTTTTGAGCTATTTGCAAGTGAAAAACTCAAGAAACAGAGTGACTAGGAACTTTTTGGGCACTTCTACACCTGTGTTGAAGGGTTCTGCACCTATGTAGATGAGATTTGTGCCTATGTTGATGAGATTTGTGCCTATGTTAATACTTTTGCGCCTGTGTTAAAAAAAAAAAAAAAAAATATTATTTACAAATTTGTTTGTTTTCATTCTGTTTTCTTGCATTCTGGTTTTTCTTTGGTACTAATTCTCTGTGCAGCATCTTGGCATTACATGTGATGAAGACTAAAAATACAACTACTAACAAATCTTATGCAGGACGCGGTCAAAGACTTTCACTAAAACATCTTGCTTGCGATTTTATAAGTAGTTGCACATTTCATTTCTTAAAGGTTAATGAACACCATCCATGCTTTGTTTTCTTTTAATTTGATTGCATGTTTTAACCCTTAGAATTGGGCCTGCCTCCCGATCGGCCTAGCACTTCGTACAAGCATTGGTGAGAGGGAACGACCCAGAGTGGTGACGGGCTAAAGCCAAGCTCTTCTGAACCACTCTAAATAACTATGGATGCAACAAAAGTTGTAGACAATGGGTGCTAGAATGGTACTGTGATGATTTATTCGTCGGATCAATACCCACCCAAATGGATGCCCTTACTAGAATCTCCTTTTTTTAGATTCCAAAATCCTTCTATCTATTGGCTCAAGCGTTGTGATATGCACATGCTAAAGGCACCTCTCATGTACTCCTCAGTTAGAGATAGAAAGTTATTGGGAAGTGATGCCCCTTGAACTCGAAGCTTGGTATGCCCGAGAAGTGAGTGCACTGTAAGGGGGAGCCAGTGCTACCAAGTGTCTAGCTATTCGGCTGAGTGTTGTATTTTATGGTTAGAGGATTCAACAAATATTGCCCTTTCCAGCCATAGGATTTGTTGTGAATGTGCTTTATTGTCTTGAGTCAAAGTCAAACAAACATTTTGTCTTCCGTGACTGTCAAAGGTTAAATCAAAAACAAACTTTCAAAAGTGCTCATAATCAACTTGGGTTTTCAAAATCAACAACCTTCAATTCAAAACAAAATCCAAACAAAAGTCCAAATTTGTCCAAGTATTCATCCAACATTTGAACATGACTTGTCAAAACATTGAATATCTTTGTTTCAAAATTCATGTCACTTTAGGCTAAGTTTTGCATAGTCCAACTTAGGTCCTAGGGCATATTGTCATCTTCCTTCATTTTAGTCCTTTTCATTGCAAGCGTCCTCATTTTTCACTTAGGTTCAAAATCATTTCCCTATGTTTGCATTTCATTGTCATATCCAAGCTAGATTTCCATCTAGGTGACATTCGTGCATTATCCTTGTCATGCTAAAATTAGGTCTTGCCTAGGTTGCATTGTGCATTATCCTTGTCATGCTAAAATTAGGTCTTGCCTAGGTTGCATTGTGCATTATCCTTGTCATTGGTCTTCGCATATCCTTATCATTGTATTGTCATCTTGTCTTGGCTTCATCTTGTCATATCATATCCTTAGATCATTTTCATGTCATATCCTAAGTCATTGTCATAATCATTTCCTTCTTGCATTTAGTCTCAAAAATTTGGTTTGTCAAACTTAAAAAATCAAAACTTTGGATGATACCCTAAGTTGTTGTTAGGGAGTCTTGACCTTGTCTAAAATTTGTCCTTTCATTAATATCATTTTTGTCAAACCTAGCTTAGTATCCAAGCATATAGGTGAGACATTGTCAATTTGTCCTATTGTCATTTGGTCCTTTGTCCTTTAAGGTCTTGACTTCATTTCAATTTCCCAAGGTTGTGTCTTTAGCTTTGCATTTCAAAAGTTTGTCTCTAAAAATTCAAAAAGTCCAAAAACATTAAGTTGCATTGTCATCCTTTTAGGTTGCATTTGTCAATCCCATTAGTTGCATTGCATAGTGACATGTTTGTTGAAATGAGGTCTCAACCTTCTTACGAAGCCATGTCATCACAATTGAGAAATCAATCATGTCACTCCAATCTCTACATGTCTTAGAACTTGGATCAAACTTATCATGATGATGTAAATGTCCAAATACAAAAACTAGAGGGGAAAATAGCTCAAGAAAAGGAGATTTTGGAACAAAAAGTGAAAAACATTGAGAAGAATAGATCACAAATGTCCAAAATGTTTAAAAAATTTCCAGGTTGAAATCCAAAGATTGAGTTGATTGATGTAAGATCTCTTATTGAGCGATCAGACATACCAGCTCTCCTCTCACAAATAGAGATGATGAAACAATTTCAAGAAAATAGACAACAACATTATGTGCCTCCACAACAAGAACAAGAATATGTTTACTATCAATCACGTTTTCAACCATCACAACCAATTGTTCAATAGTTCCAACATATAAAACCAACACAACCAATGGTCCAATTTCACCAATATGTTCAACCAACACAACCAATGGTCCAATTTCAACAATATGTCCAACCAACTATACAATGTCCACAAATAGTTCAACCAATGGTGGAATATCAACAAGTTCAATCAACATATCAATGTCAACAACCACAACCCAACATTCAAAAACAAAGGTTGCAGCACACACCAAGCCAAATTTTGGACATGTCCAACCAATTTGATCAACATCTAGTTCAAAATCAAAACATGACATCAGACCAGAACCAACTCCTTCCCAAACAAGTTCAAATTCCAGATACAACTATGTCAAAACCTTGAAAGAAAGGTGGCTTTATTGCAATGATCTTAAGGAAACTACCAAGTGAGTTCTTTGAGGAAGATCAGGATAATACACTTATGTCTAGCAATGCCTCATCCCCCCACAAACAAATTGACTCTCCAGTGGCATCTATCCCTACACCTTTAGAAGTTTCACAAGAACCTTCCATATTGTCCCCATCAAACAATACACCCAAGGATGAATTTATTTAAGGGCTATCCATAATTGATTGCCAAGATAATCCAATTCATGATGCACGTCCTTGTCATGTTTCAAAAATACAAGACCCAATGCCACCATGCACTTTATTGCCATTACCTATTTTAGAGGACCCCATTCGAAGTCCCTCTTCCTCATGTTCAATCATTGATTCCTTGCCAGAATCCATCACAAATGTTCAAAGTGCATTTCCTTCATGCCAAAATATTGATTCCTTGTCAGAATCCTCCATGCATATCCAAAGTCCAACCTCATGTCAAGAGGATAATTTAGAGCATGAAGAAACGTGTCTTGAAATAGATCAAGATCAAGATCTTGAAACCTTATCATCACATCCAATTTTTGACCAAGACCTCATGTTCCCAAACACTCATGATGATTCCCCTATTCTTATCCATCCTATCCAAAGTCCTATTGACACTCAATTCCCTGAGCAAGATCAAGATATCCCAATCCATCCAATCCCAAATGATCCCCTTCCATTTCATGAAAAAAATGTCCTTTCAAATCCCATTGACATTCCACTTCCTAAGAAAGATCAAGATATCCCTTCCATCCTTTCCGATGATCCCATTAAAAGTCAAGAGCAAAGCACCTTTAAAGAGGATTCCAATGATCTTCCTCCTTGTCAAGATTAAATTATTCCTTCAAATCCTCCACAAGATCCACTTGTTCCTCCATCTCCACATCCTAATCCCGCATATACACTCCAAGATCTCATTTCTTTTAATGATCCCATTATTTCTCCCATTCCATCTCTTGAAGAGCCTATCATTGAACCATGTCCACTACACAATCCTAGTCCCCCTCATGATCCTAATCCCCCTCATGATTCTAACGTGTCAGTACAAGATATTCATGAACCCTCGACATGCATAATAGGTTCTTCCACTTTGGTGCAATCTGATCCACTTCAAGATCTCATTATTTCTCTCATATCATAACCACCTCATAATGGACTTGCGTCTTCTTCCCAAAGAAAAGAGTATCCTACAAGTCAAAATATTCATAAAGGCAAAGGAGTAGATCTCCATGAGAAAGAACCCCTCCATATCAAAGAAGATATTAAGGGTCATGTCTGCACAACTCACTCTCAAGACGTTGGTATCCCTCCATTAAAATCAAAACTTATCCCTTTCTCATCATACTTTCCATCCATCTTAGGTCCTTATATCCCTTCGTCCTCTATGCAAGGTCAGCAAAGGCACACATCCTTGAGTAAATTTCAACAATCCAAAAGAAGTCCATTTCATTCATATCCATCCATGCATTCCTTTCCCCCTCCAAGCAATTTAGATGCCAAGTATAAACGTCATAAGTCTAGCAATCCACATGTATTCAAGGATCAACATGTCCAATATAATCAACATGTCAAAACAAAGAAAAATTTGATCTATAAAGAAAAGGAAAAATCCAAAAGGTCACAAAGGCCCATTGCTCAAAAACAAAAGTTAAAATCTATATGGGTTCCTAAATCCCTTGTGCAAGCAATGCACTACAAGGAACCACAAAAGCATGAAAAATCAAAAACCATGTGGATCCCTAAGCAGCTTCTTGAAGCACAAAAATAAAAATCCAACTTGGCATCCAAAATTGCTATTCCTCCATCCAAACCTCTCAAATTTGTTCCTCCATCACCTTCTTTATCCATTTTGGGCCCTTATGTCCCAAAATCCCAAGCTATTCCTCCATCCAAATCTCAGAATCTGAGATCCATTTTTCCTCCATCAGTCCATCACCCCCCAAGGTGTGTGCCAATGTTGATCTTGCCTTCATTTCCATCCACTCAATCCCAATTCTTCCAATACCCTATCCATTATCCAATGCATATTTTCCATCCCTTGATCCCTTTGGTCCAATCCTTTGCATAAATCCTTTCCTTAGTTCCATCTCATTTTCAATATCCTTATCCTACCAACGTCTTTGAGCATACTTTTAAAGGTCATGGTCCATTTTTTTTCAAGGCTACTATCCAAAAAAGAAAAAGAGATGCTTGAGTCCTTCTTCCATCCCCTATCATGTGTCCAACTTCTATTGAAAAAATTCAAAATACAAAATACAAAAAAAAGACAAAAGAAAAAAGTAAAGAAAAAATAATTTGTCCACTGGTGAAAACCTGGCAAACAGGCACCTTGGGCAAGTACCATGATGAAAACCTAGCAAACAGGCATCATGCATAATTTATGAACTTCTTGCACACCACACTTGGGGGTAGGTTTCCTCCTTCATATCCTATTCCCCTTCATTATCCTATCGAACCCCTGTCATTACACTTCATATCCTATTGTCCCTCATGTCCATTTCCCCTTTCCACATTTGATCTTGACAAGGCCGAGGATCATCATGAGTATCATGCATCTTGTTTGCAGCTTTTAGTCCATCATAGCTTTTGGTCTTTATCCATTTGCTTATTACAACCATTCATCCATATTCCCTAGCTTATTGCAACTTTCTGCCACTATCCCTTAACCTATCCCAACCTTTAGTCCATGTCCCTTATCCATTCTTGGTCTTGCTTATCCTATCCATATCTTATCACTATCCATACACTCTTTTTCATTCCTTGATCTTGATCTGACATAAGGATGCAAAAATTAAACGTTTCAAAAACCTCTTGACATGTCGCTCATGCCATGTCACTGCTTTACATTGCCATATCCAATCTCTTGTCCCATTGTCTCCATGATAAAAGGCCTTTGTCTTCCCTCTATCCACCAACATTTCAAAAAGCCTATTTATTCACCTGTCATATTCCTTGCCTTGCTAGACATTGGGGGCAAAAATCCAAAAAAATCATAAAATGTCCTGAAAAAAATCCAAAAAAATCAAATAATGTCCTGAAAAAATCTCTAAAAATCATTTAATGTCCTGAAAAAATCCCTAAAAAGTCAAATAAAGTCCTGAAAAACGAACAAAAAAATTGTAAAAAAAACTCGAAATTCCTACAAAGTGGAAAACATCAAAAATCCAAAAACAATTTCTTTGGCATTTTGCATTTTGTCCATAAACGGTCCCCTTTGTGCATAGACAGATCGCTGAGCATACATCCAACGACACTCAATCAAACATTGTGCTTTAATGAAATCACGCATTAACCGATGAACTGTTCGACCAAGCAAGCATTCAAGCTGATCACAGTTGTCACATCAATCCAAATAGCATCAACATTACCATTGGTTCTTGTCAACATTATCATGGGTCTTATACAGGGTGGTATACTCAAAACCAGACTGTGTCCTGTCTTAGACGGGGTACCGCATTCCCTGAAACCAGACAGCATGATCATTCTTGTTTTCCACTTTTGACAATGACAATCAGATTGTTTGTTTGACTTGGTTGAATTTGTGCATCTTATCTTTTTACTGATTTATCTTTGGCTTCGATCATGTTCCTATGTTGCTCAATGATGTCACGGAGTCATTTAGAGTGACCAGGATGGTTCATGGTCCCTTTCCTTTTGTTTTTTGTTGTGTTTGCTGTTTGTGGAATGTTTGTCACAAACTGGGGCAACTATATCATTGGGTGTATGTGATAAGTACATTCACTTTGTGAACTCCGCATATACCTTGACCCTTGATGTATGCACCCTAGGATGCTTCATTCATTCTTTGTGTGTGATGTGTCTGTCTTTTGCAAAAGGGGTTGCATTCCAGCTCTGGCCTTCAATGCCATGATGCTCTGCATCTGCTTTGCTACATTAAATAAAGGTTCTCACCTACTTCTGTGCATTTGTGA
Source organism: Cryptomeria japonica (assembly GCF_030272615.1). Taxonomy (NCBI): domain Eukaryota; kingdom Viridiplantae; phylum Streptophyta; class Pinopsida; order Cupressales; family Cupressaceae; genus Cryptomeria; species Cryptomeria japonica. The sequence continues at coordinate 32,591,242 of NC_081411.1, read as the reverse complement.
AAGCAAGTTTTCCTTAATCTCTAACTGTCCTCTGTCTAATTTCTTCTTACTAACATTTCTTCCATCAGTCTTGGCAGTCTGTTCGAACCTATCATTTTCTGTCATTCCTATCAATCACTTGGCCTCTTTTCTAGATTTTTCCAGCCAATTCCTCAAGGGGGCATGCATATGTCATTGTTATTGTCTGGGGCATTTTCATTATTGTTCTTTGAAACAACACTTAAAATCGCATTGTCTCAAAGAGGGGCAAAATGTAGACATCTAAAAATGGTCAACGCTTGCGGAGTCATACTTTAACATTTGCACATTGCCTTATTTTAGTGTTCTTGCATCGCATTAACATTTCTTCTATGTTGTGCACTTGGTCTTTATCATTTGCGAGCATCGAGTCCTTCTTCTACATTCCTCATTTTTCTCGCTTCCGAATTAGGTCTTGTCGATAGCAATCTCGTCATTTTGCGATCGATTTGTCATTGATCCTTGTCCTTGTCGGCCTTGTCATTTTGCAATCGATTTGTCATTGATCCTTGTCCTTGTCAATCTCATCATTTTGCGATTGATTCATCATTGATCCTTATCAACTTGTCAATCTTGTCATTTTGTGATTGATTTGTCATCGATCCTTGTTCTTGTCAGTCACATCATTTTTGTGATCGATTTGTCATCGATCCTTGTCCTTGTCAATCTTGTTACTTTGCGATCGATTCAGCATTGATCCTTATCAACTTGTCAATCTTGTCATTTTGTGGTCGATTCATCATCGATCCTTGTCTTTTTCAATCATGTCAATTTGGATTAGTTAGTCATTGTTCCTCGTCAATTTGATCTCCTTGTCAATTTTGGTCAATTTGTCATTGATTTTTGTCAACCAATTTTAATCATTTATCAACATTGGTCCTTTGTTAGTCAGAATCATGATCGAACCTACATTGATTTCTTTTTGTCTTGACCTAATTCCTTGTCCTCTTATTTCTAGGGTTTTATGATTTGTTCATTTAATCCTTTTCTTATTCTTTGTGGGTTAAATAAATCTATTTATTTAGTCCAAGGTCTCTTTCATGAATTAATTAATGGATGAAAACCTATTAATTAATTCACTTAATTTCTATTTCATCATTTCTAATTTCCCTAATTCCTAATTTCCACCTCATTTCTAATTTTCCTAATTCCTAATTTCCACCTCATTTTCTAATTTGCTAAATTCAATTTCCACCTAATCAATTCCTCTCTAGTCTCTCCCTATTTGTGTGCTTCGGTGGAAGCATGAATTTCTCATGCGTCATACTGTTGGCATAGCAAGATGTCATAGGCTTTTAGTCCTGTAACCTTTGCATTGGCAATATGTCATAATTCATGACATAGAAGGTGTCATAACCTTCTTTCTTCAACTCAATTTTGCCATTTTTGAAATCAATTGCCTCTCATATCAATTTCATGCTAATCTTGTCCTCTCTCCAATTTTTCTATAAATTGGATGAGTTTCTTCAATCAAAAGATCGATAAATCGAGAGATCAATCAACCACGCTTCTAGTATCCTTATGCTACAATTTTCATCTTGTCAATCTTGCTTGCTTTCATACTTACATTTTGCACTTGTAGGTGAGATCCACAAACAAAATAATTTGAAGGAGAAAGAAGGACAATGGAGGTCAATTGGAAGAGACATTGGTGATGGATTTTCATTTATTTTGAATGTCTTGTTTTCAATTCTTCTATTGATTGTAATTAGGATTTATTTCATTGCAATTTGGATTTGTGGTTAGCGAATATCTATTTGCTTTGATGTTAATCGAATTCCTGATCTACAACATCTATATGCTTTACTTCTATTAGAATAACCAAGAAATATTCCTACATAATATCTAGGATCAAACTTGCTAATGAAATCATCTCTCCTGATATAACATTTATTGCCAAAGATTTTGAAATACTTAACTATAGATGTATGACCAAACCATAACTCATAAAATGACTTACCGATAAACCAAACTGGATCCAAGATCAAATATCCAAGATCCAACAAATCTTTGCCTGTTAACCATCAAACTGACTTCCAAAGATCTAAAATAGGCTTTCTGACCACTACCAAGGGCAATGCAAGATCTGTCATCAATTTGCCCCCCACTAAGGCGAATGGCTTAGTTACTGGATAAGTTTGCTACTAGTGCAGGAACATTCTGCTCTGTCAATTGAGTAACTGGGTTATATCCTTCAGCCAAATGAACATCTGGGGCAATTGATTATGTTGGTTGAGCCTCAGACTTCATAAGCGACTTCTTGTCATGCTCCTTTCAAGAGTCATCAACATTCTGCTTCCCCTTCTCATTAGGTTTATCACTTCATATCAGTGGATTCTTGCTTCTGCAAAATTTAGCAATATGTCCTACTTTTTTGCATGCATAACAAGTGACATAATTCTTCTAAATTGCCTTACTGTAACCTTGACCATTTCTATATTGGCATATGGACACTCCAATGAGACATTGAAGGTGATTGAAGGTTTTGGCATTGATGGCAACCTTGCAATCCTATGGCACCAGCAAGACATTATACTGACAAAGAATTACACCAACAAGATAGTATACCGGCATCAGTAGATCATACTCTACACCGGCACCAGCACAAAAGAAAGAAAGTATACCGGCACAGAGGCCAACAGGATTTTTGTTATACAATATTTTGTTTATTATTGTAAGCTGACTTGGCAAATTATAAAATGACTCTTCTATATAAAGGAGATCATTATAGACATTTGTAATAATGATGTAGGTGAAGAAAAAGAAAATATTAGGCAGACCTAATGTGCGAAATATAGGTCAGAGGTATATGTAAAGAACAGAGCAGGAACCGGTACTAAATCTGGCATTAAAGATGCTATTGTAGAGTAGTACAAGTTATTGGATTTATATAATCCTTATTGTAAGTCAGTGTGACTTCCCATTGAGTAGTGAGCTCTAGGCAGTTGGCCTTCCTGCATGTGCAGGCCCCTATTGTTAGTAATATTCTCTTATTGGCCAGTAAGATAATATTGTGGGTCACAAATCCCACCGAGGTTTTTCCCACATCGGGTTTCCTTGTTAAATCATTGTATTATGGTGTAATTTTCATGTGGATGTTCTTAATTTTGTTTATTGCATTATTTATTGCATACCAATACACTGTTATAATATGTTCTACATGTTTTAATACAAGAAATTTCAATAATCGGTTAGATACTGATTCACCCCCCCCCCTCTCAGTATCTGTGGGAATCCTAACAATTGGTATTAGAGCTTGGTCCTCTATTTTTAGAAGCCTAACAGGTTGAGGAAGATCTTGACACCAGTAAAGATGGAAAAGTTGATGAAGTAACTTGAAGCAGCTCTCTCAGACTATGATACGGAAAAATTGAAAAACATCAAACTTGAAGATGATCTAAGGGAAGCTCAGAATATCATTCAGACACTTCAAGAAAATCTCACCACTACAAGAAACAAGAGAAGAGAACTTTGTGAAAAGATGCAATTTGAGAATGATGAAAAGGAAACTCTAAATGATATGATAGGAAAGTTGAAGCAAGAAAACATGGCAACAAAGAATGAGATGCAGGATATGACTATGAGGTTTTGCAAAGAAATTGAAGATAGAAATAAGAATGAAGAAGAATTGACTAGAAGACTAAGTGATGCAGCAAATGAGAACACAAGACTTAGCTATGAAAATGACCTATTAAAAACAGATCGGATGCATACTCAGAATGACTAAAATGAACTAATGAGATAGAAAGAGCTCTTACAAAGAGAACTGGATACTGCAAATCAACACAAAGAAAAATTCAAGAAAATCTCAGAGGAACTTGGTGACTTGTTGAAGAATCAAAAACCTAAAGGTGACACTTCTGGAATTGGCTCTGAAGTTGGTGAAAGCTCCAGTACTGCAAATACTCAGGATCACAGCAAACCGGTAAGACAACCTAATGCTTATAAATTCAATGGTAAATGCTTTAACTATAATAAGTATGGTCATAGAGAAAATCAATGTAGATCTAGGAATTATCCAGATATCAACACACCCACCAGTCAATGTTCAAAATGCAATAAAGCTGGTCACAACTCAGAAAATTGTAGAATGAATGTAAGATGTTATGTTTGTGGAAGATATGGACACTTATCAAATCAATGCAGAACACAAACTGGCATAGGTTATGGGAAAGCTATTCAGAAGAACAATGTAACTTGTTATGCATGTAACAAGATTGGGCATATTGCTAAATTTTGTAGAAGTAAAGGAACACCGGTAGACAACAAAAGTGCTAGCTTGAAAGGGAGAGAAAAAGTTGAAGAGGTTAAGCAGGAATTCTCAAAACAATGGATTAGAAAAACAGATCTAAAAATTGGAAATACTCCTCCATTGGTAGAATCAATTAGCACCCCACCAGTAGAACAGAGTATTACTGCACTGGTAGAACAGAGTAGTGCTCCACCGATAGGAAGTTCTTCATCTAACTAAAGAAAATTTCCTTGAGGGTTTGGCAATCTAATGACACATGTGCTAATTATTGTCTCAGTTAGAGATAAGAAGCTGAAAAATTACTTATTACCGGTAGACAATGTTAAGTGAATACTTAACCGGCATGCAATAAATGTGGTAGATGGTGAAAAGACACTATAAAGTTAAGGGTTTCACTCCATTTCATTTCACCATGATTTCAAATTTTCAGAGAGCATGAAGACTCCGAGCTAAGGCATTTCGAGCAAGAAGCAAGCACACTCCAAAGAAATCATCCATCCAAGGCAGTAAAAGGTATTTAATCATGGCATCCACCTCTGCAATTGAATACATAGCAAAGCCTATTGTTGTTGAGGTAATAGTTAGACCTAGGCCTGTATTTCAGTTAGTTCCTGAGATAGCAAAGAAGGATGATACCTTAGGTGCTTTTTCTCAAATACCCAAGGGAGTTGTTTATGCTAAAGACCCCAGAATGTACATCCACTACAACATTGAAGAGTTAGGAGATGAGGAAATCAAAACCATGTATAGAACCGTGATATGTGATAACACTGGCAATATTAAAGATGAACACAAGATTATTGAAACCCTAGGATTTACAGAAATCCTTAACATTCCTGAATTTCCTAACGATGTGATTATGATAGTCTTACGCAAAGTACATGGAGAATTTTTCTAGTTAGATACAATCCATAAGATCACTAAGGAAGTTGTGAAAGCTATCACAGGGTTACCGACCACCGGTAAGAGACCAAATAAAACCAAGAAGGTTCCAAATTACCTAGTTACAAAACTGACTAGTGCAACATTTGACAAGAGGTCTCTAAGGGTTAATGATGTAAAAGATATCAATGTGAGATTCATCAGTATGATATTAGGTTATAAAGCCACTCATGCTAATAGACTTAATTCAGTTTCAAGTTTATGCATTAAGAGTGCTTATGATATGGTAACAGACAATGCAAGAAGTGACATATGTGAATGGTTAAAGGATGAACTAATTGACAACCTTGGAAAGATCAAAAAGGACAAGAAAGGAACTTTTAGATTTGGAAATCTATTAGTATGCCTAATGCTACACATAACAAAACAGGTTCCCGGTATAGGTTATAAAGAACTTAGATATGACATACCGGTAGGAAAACAATTGATTGAACTATTCAATAACATGGGTGAGAACAAGGAAAGCAATATTAATGACTTTTTTCAAGCATTAAAGACCAAAATGAAGAAAAGAGTAAGGTTATCTTAGAAAATAGTAGAGAAATACAAAGATGATATATGCTTTGTTGTTAAGAAAGATGAAATCTAGATGGAAGCAGTCATCCCTAGGACTGTTTGGGTAATAGAGATGGGCTACGAAATAGATGATCATAGAGTTGAAACATATGCCAAAGCACTTCTTGAAGCCCCTAAAGAACCCGAGGAGGAAATATTTGGTAATTCAGAAACTATAGAAAGCCAAATACAATCTAAGAAAAGAGTGAAAAAGGTCAAGGCGGCAGTAAGAAGAGGTTCTAGATAGGCTAAGGCAATAAAGGAAGATGTACTTAAGAAAACCGGTATAACAGAGGATGAGTTGGCAGCTCTACAACCTGAAACTCATCTATCACCAGTAGGTACTTCTTCGGAGAGTGACATGCCTGCAACTTTTAAAAGAGTTGTAAGGAAAAGAGATCCCTCACTGGCAACCACACCTTCACCCAAAAGGACAAGACAAAAGCAACAAGCAATGAGATCTCCGGTAAGAAAGGCCACACCAAAGAAGAAACTGACACCCAAGAAGAAGAAGAGGACAAACAAAGACTTGGCCCCTCTTGATATACTACTAAATGAAATCACAGAGGAAGGTAAACTGAAAAACTTAGAGAAAATATATGACACTATAACAGCTGATGAAAAAGAGCAAGTTGAAAATAGTGTTATATTACATATGGACATTTATAAGAAATTTTTGATGGAAATAGTCAATGAGATTCCAAATGAACTGTTCAAAAGGATAAGCAAGGAGACTAGCAGTAGTAGATCTTGAGAAGAAAATCAAGGTAGAGAAGCTACATGTTGTACACCCAGTAAACTCCGCCAAGGAAATTGATGATTTAATTGCTGAAGCCAATTGGTCAGTATTTTCTACTGCACACTGGCACATTGCACTAATGGAAGAAAGAGTCAAAGAGGTGACTGAGGAGATAGAAGATGGATGGGACATATTCCTGGTGGAAAAAGAAAAACAAGAAGAGTATAGAAACCCTAAACCTATAAAGGTATATCAAAAAGATAGAGACAAGGGGAAAGGCAAAGTTGGTGGACCACCAAGCATCAAATTTAAAGACAACTTACCCCCACCTTCTTTAAATACTCCACTAGTGAAAATCACAACTACTAATGAACAACCGGCAGTAGAGAGTATGGACTTAGAGGATAATAATCCTAATTCTGAAGTCCTATATACTATGAATGTTGATACTCAAAAGATCAACATAATAGTAGACAAAGATACAACTAATAAGTCAGATATGGCTAATGAGCCTCCAGTAGTAGGGGAAACAAAGAAACCGATAGAAGATATAGAGAAAAAGGTAGAGACTAAGTCACAGATTAAGGCAATGCAACATACAAAGAAACAAATAGAACTAAAGGCTCCGGAACAACAGCAACAGGAACAGGTACAAAAGGAAACAGTGCCACTGGTAACTAGTGAAGTAGAAAAACTAGTGCTTAAAGAAATGCAGACACAAACTGACCTACCAGAGGTCAATACAAGCTTGGTTACTTCCACCGGTACTCAGATTGTTGGATCATCATCAGGATACAAATCAACAAATGTGACTGAGGTATTACTAGACTCTATCAAGAAAATAACTGACTACAGCTCACAGGCTTACAAAGCAATTGATGATTCTATACCAATTTTGAAGGTAATAGCTACCAACTGTAATATAGATAACAAAGATTCTTTAGGAAAATTGGATACATTATGCAAATATATCTCAGAAAATATTGAGAAAATAAAGGAAAAATCAGTGAAGGATAAGGTAGAAATTGAAAAACAGAAATTCTTTGATGAGGAAATAAAGAATTGTAATAGAGATTTTGACACACTTCTACCGGAACTATGTAATTTGTTGAAAGAATACAAAAATTTGTATAAAGACACATGTAAAACAAACTTTTTGACTGTGGATATTGACAAGAAAATAAGCAAGGCACTTGATGAGATCAATAAACTTGCAGATAGTTTTGTCAACTCACCTGATACACTATCAATTTTTGAAGAGAAGATAGCAAATTTTGAGGAATAACTACTCAACTTGGAAAGAGAGAAAGAGAGAATAATAAACAAGGAAAAACATTTGCGATCTAAACTAAGTCCAAGATTGGACTATTTAGCATCTCTACGGAAGGAAATTTCTAAGGCATTCACACAGGGAAGAAAAACACCGGCAGAGCATTTGCAGCATCTCACTGATACAGTGAAGAGAACTGAGACAGCAATAAAAGATAGTAAGAAGTTTATGGATAGTATAAACTTGATTTTGGGAGATCTTTATCATATTATAACCACCCAGATACAAGGTTGAGGTTATGGATAGATGAAACTACAAACTCTACTAACATCTTGACAACCTTTGTCATTGATGCCAAAGGGGGAGTAGTGGGATGAGAAAGTTCAAAACACAGGAATCATATGCTCAGGGGGAGCACACATTTTTGGTAACATTTTTGGACACACCTTTTTGGGGATCACTTTTTGAAATTTCTCATGAGTGTTGCCATCAATGCCAAAGGGGGAGATTGTTGGCATATGGACACTCCAATGAGACATTGAAGGTGACTGAAAGTTTTGTCATTAATGGCAACCTTGCAATCCTATGGCACCGATAAGACATTATACCGGCAAAGCATTACACCGACAAGATAGTATACCAGCATCAGCAAATCATACTCTACACCGGCACTGGCATAGAAGAAAGAAAGTATACCGGCACAGAGGCCGACAGGATTTTTGTTATACAATATTTTGTTTATTATTTTAAGCCGACTTGGCAAATTGTAAAATGACTCTTATATATAAAGGAGATCATTATAGACATTTGTAATAATGATGTAGGTGAAGAAAAAGAAAATATCAGGCAGACCTAATGTGCGAAATATAGGTCAGAGGTATATGTAAAGAACAAAGTAGGAACCGGTACTGAATCTAGCATTAAAGATGCTATTGTAAAGCAGTACAAGTTATTGGATTTATATAATCCTTATTGTAAGTCAGTGTGACTTCCCATTGAGCAGTGAGCTCTAAGCAGTTGGCCTTCCTGCATATGCAGGCCCCTATTGTTAGTAATATTCTCTTATTGGCCAGTAAGATAATATTGTGGGTCACAAATCCCACCGAGGTTTTTCCCACACCGGGTTTCCTTGTTAAATCATTGTATTATGGTGTAATTTTCATGTGGATGTTCTTAATTTTGTTTATTGCATTATTTATTGCATACCAATACACTGTTATAATATGTTCTACATGTTTTAATACAAGAAATTTCAATAACTGGTTAGATATTGATTCACCCCCCCCTCTCAGTATCTGTGGGAATCCTAACATTCTAGACCTCCATTGATTAGCCATGTGTCCAAACTTTCCACATGCATGACATTTCACATTCATTCTACAATATTCTATCTTATGACCATACTTCTTACAACTTGTACATTGACTGGGAACTGCATTGTTATTCTGATTTTCTCTATTCCTACAATGCCTTTCCATATGACCAAATATATTATAAATATAGCATCTACCATTAAGTTTATATGCATTGGGTTGCCTTACCGATGACCTTTGATTCTGGTTAACCTTCTGATCTTCATTTGCAGTACTGAAGCTCTCTCCATGTGTTTAGTCCAACAATAGTTATAATAACTATAGCTAAAGTCTCAACCCGAAGTTTGGACATTCACTCTGCAAAGTTACTATCTCCATAGATGGAGTTCACTTGATTTTCAACCCAGGGACATAATACTTGAAATGGGTCTATACTATATATGCACTAAGTTCCTATGATATCTACCTTGCATTACTACAACAACTAAAATCTATATGGGAAAAGTAAGCAAGAATCAAAACAACTGAATGGCTACAGGAAAAACTTTGCATTAACATAAATTTCACTCAAGAAATACTAAGTCTAAAGCTGTCAAACAGGAATTACTCTATTTGTTTTGGTTGTAGGAACAGTCAATGCAAGGACGTCTACTGTAGTGAAAGAAGAAAACTAAATTTAACAAAGGTATAGGAACAATCACCAAGTGGGCCCCCTTGGATGAGTGCTTCTAGGCTTCCAAAATAACTCTAAGTGCTCAAAATAACATATCTTTATTCATTGTTTCTCAAAAGTCGATACATTATTCAAAATGAAAAGAAACTCAAAACACTCTGTAACTTTATTTCTAAATCTTCTGATCTTTTTCCTTCTCTTTTATTTCTAACCTCAGAAAAGAGACAAAGACACTTATTTAAAAGAAAACAATAACTTCCTACAATTAAGATCACACCAATGAGAAGAGGTGGATAACATTCATGAAGGAGAACAATAGGAGTTAAACCACTAAAAACATGGATGTAAACCAAACCAAAGCCAAAACATAGTGTGGCAGTATTACAAGATTGTGTTTGGCATTTTTGATGTTTATGTTGTGATTGTCATTGATTGAAACACACTTGCATTGAGATCTCCTTTATATGTATGAGTTAGAGCTCAACCGATATTTGTTCCAACCGGTATGTTGTATTATAGTCTTTAGACTATTGGTATTTTGCAGAATGTGTTTACCGGTCTGAAGCAGCATGTCGACCCCAAGTGGTTCGTGGATCCCAAGTGGTACGAGGGATCAAAGCGGCATAACACATTTTTACTAGTCTTCATTATTGACAAACTGGCATTTTGTGATGAGTTACCATCCATCAATTGTTTGACGGTGCTAACACTTTAATGGTGCTTTTTGTGTCGTGTTACCGAGTATGTCCAGGTTCATTGAACCTAGGGAATTATATTGAAATCCTATTGGATCGACATGAAATCAGATTCTTTTATAAGGACATCATGTCTAGGGTTTCAGGTTGTTGGAGTGTTTTGTTGTTGCTAGGGTTTAAGGTGGTTCATGAGTTTTTGTAGAGTGTGAAAGTGTTGAAGACTGAAGTAATGCAGGATTGCATTAGGAACGAGCTATCAAGGATCTAATCAAGAAATCTATGCTATTTGATAGATCATTCACTTGTTGATTACACACATCTTCGACAAGTCTGAAACCCTTAACCAAGTAGGCCTGGAAAGCCTTTTGTAAAATCCTCTAACAAGGTGGTTCACATCCGTGGATCTAAAATCCTCTAGCAAGGTAGTCTTTAATTAGACTTATCTCCTAACAGAGATTGAGATTCCTAACAGGATCTATTCTGGTAAAGAACATTGTAAGACCTTAACTGGTCTGGTTCCTATTCTGTAGATAGTGACTTGTGAGTTTCATCTCACCGTGGTTTTTCCCATTTGGTTTTCCACATCAAAATCTCTTGTGTTATGGTGTTATTACTTATGTGGGTGAATGCATTATTTGCTATTTGGTTTGCATGTGTGCTAACCAGTTTGTCTGCTAAACTATTTTATCGGTTTACTGTTAGTCTAGAAAAGTGTTTAAGTGCAAAGATTTTTGGCATACTAATTCACCCCCCCTCTTAGTATTCATCAATTGGTATCAGAGCTAGCCTTTCTATAAGTTTAACCACTTGGAAAGAGATATGGGGGAATACACATTGAAGGAACTTACTCATCGACTCACTCAGTCTAAGAAAGCCTATGATGATCTTATGGTTAAATATAAAGCCTCTTAGGCAAAAAGGAGAGAACATGCTAAGAAACTGATGGAGCTATCTAAAAATAGTTCTTCTGATGAAGCGAATATGGAAGCCCTAATCCAAGAAGTGGAAAAGCTAAATGAGTCCAATGCCAATCTAATAAAAGAGTTGGAAGGACTAACCATCAGAATGTGTTAGGAGCTGGAGAATAGGAGAAAAACTAAGGATCTGGTAAGAGATAAGGATCATGAGATCTCCAAATTGAAACAAGAAAGCAGTGCCCTAACCGCTCAACTCCATGAGAGAAAAGTGGAAAAGGAAGGCATGCAAGGAGAACTGAACATTGCTATCTCTGAGAATGCTAACCTGCTGGAAACCAATGTTGCTATTTCCAAGGAACTCTCTGAATCAAAGGAAATACTTGCTAAGTTCAATATGAGTTCTGTCAGGCTAGATCAAAAGCTTGAATCTTCTCAACTGGTAAAGAATATGTCTGGACTTGGTTTCTTTGGTTATGAGGAAGGTGAATCTTCTAGTACAAAAGATGGAGCATCAAAGAAGCAATCGGCATTCAAAGGAAAATGTAAGAAAAAATTCAAACCTGTTTGCTTTAACTGTCTTAAGGAAGGACACACTGCCAATGTATGTAGAAGTGAGGCTTACAACAATTTTTCTTATTTTCTAAATGATAAGCCTATATCCAATAAGTTCAATGGTCATTGTTATGCATGGAATAGGTTTGGGCATAGAGCATTTGAATGCAGGTCTGTCATGCACAACACCGGAAGGTATCCTCAAAGGAGTCAAGGAGTTTTTCCTAAACCCTTTGGGAATTGGAATCCAAACTGGTTTAATACCTACAACAATCAGTCAAGTAGAAGTGGCTATCAAGCGGCAACTAGATGGAGAGAAAACTGTTGGATTTGTTATGGTCATGGTCATACTACTACAACATGCAGAAGGAAGAGTGGAAACATGAATAATGGACCATGGAGAGCACCTAGAATGGTTTGCTATCATTGCAACAAACCAGGTCACACAGCTAGATTCTGCAGAATGAGAAAGAACATGTCAGATGATATACCGGTCACTCAAGAAGGAAATATTGATGTTGAAGCTGTTCAATTAGACGTAAAGACAGTATGGAAGAAGAAGTCTGATGAAGTGCTACAAGAAGAACTAGTTTCTGCACCCAATGTAGAAATTGCTGAACCGACAAACTAAGCTTCAAAGCTTAGGGGGAGCAAATGGAAAAATGCTTTCGAACCCTTGGTTTACACCAGTAAAAGACCTTAACCGGTGTGTGTTGCTTGTCATTTGGTGGAAGACCAGAAATAGTAAAAAGGCAAATTAGGGTTTAAACCCTAATAGTGGAGCATTTATTGCGGTAGGTGAGAAATATGTTTAAAAGGGATTTTGAAATCATTTCTCACTATCATTTTTTGAGAGAAGAAATTTTTTTCAAAGAGCAGAGCAATGAAAAGGCAATTTGAGTTGATATTTTGAGAAATTGAGAAACCGCAAAGGAGATTCAAAATCAAACTGCAAACGGTCAAGTGGAGAACACAAAGCGGTGATTCAGCAATCGATAGAGTGTGGAGTGAAGGAGAATCGGAAAGCCCTAAATTCACGTGTTTTAAAAGGTATTTCTCAAAGTTCTTAAGTTTCTATCATGGCTTCTGCATCTCATACCAGTTCTAGTGCATCTATTGAGTCTGAAAGTTTTATTCAACGAAAGTCCAAGTATAATGCCCTATCACAAGTTCCAGCTGGTGTGATAGTAGAAGAGGGAATTTTTTACTACATAGACTACAAGATTGAAGACCTAGGGTCTTTAGCTATCCACCCTCAGTTAGGTTTGTTTTGTGACAAGGATAAGAAAATCAAACCGAAGTATAATATCTTGGAGAAGAAGAAACTCCACAATGTTGTCTACTTCCTAGAAGATTTTATAGAGGATCATATAAGGATCATTTTGAGAAAAGTCCATGGTGACAAGATGTACCTGGAGAGGATGCATGATATCACGCTGCAGGCAATTCATGCCATCACTAGTTTCTGCATTACAAGGGATGTGCCAGCCCTAAGGATGGTAAGCAAAACGGAGATGTCCAAGCTCACCGGTTCAGTGAGCGACTCACAAGGCATGACAGTCAACTCCATCAAGGATGATCTGGTTAAGTATGCCTGCATGGTGATAGGCTATAGAACATTCTCTGCCAGCAAAATTAACTTTGTATCTGCTGCAGCGGTAAATGTTGCTTACCAAATGATAAAGGAGGATGCATCATTTGACCTGTGCACCGGTATGTAGAGACAACACCTATTGAATCTGAAGTCGATCAAACAGGATAATGCACTAAGGTTCAAGTTCGGACAACTACTAGTTGGGTTGTTCTTCTATTTCCAAGGCTACTTTCCAGGAGTAGGAGATGTCCAGTGGTCTCCTGACCAACCGATAACCAAGCAAATCAAGGAGAGCATTCAAGCAATTGGAACTGGTTACCTTGATGTTTTGAATAAGTATTTTGATGACTTCAAAAGGAAAATGAGCCAAAGGATGAGGATCTTAGGTGATATTGTCAAGAAATATGAAGATGACATCTATTTTACTATCCAGGTGGATAAATGCATAATGGAGGTTGTTGAGCCCAGACAGGAAGAAGTGGAGCCAATGGGCTATGAGGTGATGTACAATATGTTGGACGGGTATGCATCTACCCTAATTGCTTCACCCCTAGATCCTAATGCAAAGAGGACTGAAACCTATCTGGAAAGGGTTACATCAGTCAAGGAACCCTCTACAAAGAAAGGAAAAGAATCTGTAGTGAAGAAGGCAAAGGCAGTGCCTGTAACATCAGCACCGGTTACAATAGCAAGTCCTAAAGTGACCAAACGGTCACCGGCCAAGAAGAAACCAGAAGCAACACTAGCTAAAGTCTTCGAGAGGAAAAGGAAGACAAGGAACGCCTCACTAGAATCAAAAGAAACTATTTCTAAGGAAAAACCTAAGAAGACAAGGCAAGCAAAGAAGAAGACAAAAAATGAACCAGCATCATCTGCACCGGTAAATATTGACATTTCTTCCTACAAACCCTTGACACATTGTCAAATGATTATCAAAAATGTTAAGAGAAAATTGCTTAGTGATTTAAAAGAATATTTTGATGATCTTTCTGATGTTGAAAAAGATGAAGTAGAAAAGGAAGTTGTTAATTATTTATGTGCTTGGGACCGGTCACCATTAGATATTAGATATGATGTATCCAATTTATTATACAATTCTTTGGATAACAAATGGCACATTGCCATTGAAAAGGAGCAGGAAATAAGGGAGGAAATATTTCCACAATATTTTCCTGATATATCCAACTCAGAACTCTATGAGGTTGTGGATAAATATAAAGGTCTCTTCTTCATGAGAAGAAGAAGACTTCAGTTATTGGAAGGAAAAGCCTCTGAAGTGGTAAAAGATACCCACTTTCATGCACAAAATGCTTTGAAAATGCATCAAGTGGTAGAAGCAAACTGGCAAGCTGAAAAAGAACCGGTTATATCTAAACTGGATGAAGTGTTTGATGATGAAGGAAATCTGGTTATTGAACCAATTGACACTATTGATGTCGATGCCCTAGATGTAGAAGATGTTACTCAGGACATACCTTCTGAGGGAATAGGATAGGAGCAATAGGTTGAATAGGGTAATGAGCAAGTTGAGGATAGACAGGAAGCAGCTAAGGAACAGGCAGAGAAGAAGAAAAGGGATGAAGATGAGGACAAGTGGAAAGAGGAAGAGAAGAGAAAAGAGGAAGAGGAGAAAAGAAAAGATGAAGAGAAGAAGAAGTGAGAAGATGAAAAGAAAAAGAAAGAAGAAGAGGATAAAGAAGAGAAGAAGTGGAAGGAAGAGGAAGAGAAAGAAGAGGAGAAGAGGAAGGAAGCTGAGAAGAAGAAGAAAGAAGAGGAAGACAAGGAATAGGAAAAGAAGAAGGAAGTAGAGCAAAAGAAGAAGGAAGAAGAAGATGAAGAAGATAAGGAAGCGGTGAAAAAGAGAGAAGGGGAGAAAAAGAAAGCGGAAGAGGACAAGGCAGGAGAAGCGAAGAAGAGCACATAGATGGAGACTCCGAAGGCAACTGGGAGTCAAGCCAAACCAACTGATCTCTCCAGTCCTATCGACCTCTAGTCTACAAGTGAAATGGAGCTCATGTAGAGCATCAAGGTTACTCAAGAACGTCTAAAGGAAATAAGGAGGAAGATGTGATCCAAGAAGTCGTGGACACTCTTACTGGTTTGTTACCTAGTACAAATCCTCCCAACACTGAATCGTCACTAGCTAAGCTAAAGCTTCTATGCACAGTAGTGCATGATCAAGTGTAGAGCCTAGAAGAGGTAGCAAAGGCAAATGTCAAGAAAGCACATCAAAAAGCTTTCAATATAGCTCTGGTGAAGAAGTTGAATGAGCTCCGGTCTGAGTTGCAAAAAGGGCAAAAGGATATAAGGGACACTCTGGATGAGGGGAATCTGCTACTCAGCAAGATCTGCCAACCCCATCTATTCTATGATGATGTGCTAGCTCAAAAGAAAAAGCTTCAAATAGACTTACAGTCCTACATGAGCACATTCAAGCCACCTTATGATTCCTTTGCAACTTATGGGCAAACTTTTCATCGGTTTCACATTCAGTCAGCCAAAATGGAGCAAGAGAATAGCACACGGTCTAGACATTTGTAGGAGCTACAACTGGTTCTACTCCCATGTCTGCAAATTCTTCAGAAGTGTTATCTGAACCTGGATGCCTTGACAGTTACACAGGAGATGAGCATAGTTGATGCCATGGAAGAACATGTCTCCCAAATGTAGACAGAGAAAGAAGTAGCCACCTCCCTACTTGAGTCCTAGTCTTTGTCGATGAAACAATTCTTGTAGGACTTCAAATCTATTTTTGATAAGTATTATTCCTTATTGTCATAAACTTTTATTATTTTAATATCAAATGAGAACAAGGTTGTTCAGCTGCACTTTGTCATTGTTGGCAAAGGGGGAGAAATATTCTATTCTGGAGAAGTATCTGGTAATCAAAACTTTTCTATATGCTCTGTATATCTCAATGTTTATGCTCTTTATGCAAAATTATTATACTTTGTATTGACAAAGGGATAGTGTATATGCTTAGGGGGAGCAATTTTGCTAATGGCATGATTTTGTTGTAAAACACTTAGATGTCAAAATTTTATTTTCCTAAGTGTTGCCATGAATGCCAAAGGGGAGATTGTTGGCATTTTTTATGTTTATGTTTTGATTGTCATTGATGGACACACACTTGCATTGAGATCTCCTTTATATGTATGAGTTAGAGCTCAACTGATATTTCTTCCAACTGGTATGTTGTATTATAGTCTTTAGACTATTGGTATTTTGTAGAATGTGTTTACCAGTCTAAAGTGGCATGTCAACCCCAAGTGGTTTGCGGATCCCAAGCAGTACGAGGGATCAAAGCGGCATAACACATTTTTACCAGTCTTCATTATTAACAAACCGGCATTTTGTGATGAGTTACCATCCACTGATTGTTTGACGGTGCCAACACTTTAATGGTACTTTTTGTGTCGTGTTACCGAGTATGTCTAGGTTCATTGAACCTAGGGAATTGTATTATAAGGACATCATGTCTAGGGTTTCAGGTTGTTGGAGTGTTTTGTTGTTGCTAGGGTTTAATGTGGTTCATGAGTTTTTGTAGAGTGTGAAAGTGTTGAAGACTGAAGTAATGCAGGATTGCATTAGGAATGAGCTATCAAGGATCTAATCAAGCAATCTGTGCTATTCGATAGATCATTCATTTGTTGATTACTCACATCTTCGACGACTCTGAAACCCTTAACCGAGTAGGCCTAAAAAGCCTTTTGTAAAATCTTCTAACAAGGTGGTTCACATTCGTGGATCTAAAATCCTCTAGCAAGGTAGTCTTTAATCAAACTTATCTCCTAACAGAGATTGAGATCCCTAACAAAATCTGTTCTGGTAAAGAACATTGTAAGACCTTAACCGATCTGACCTTAACCGGTCTGACCTTAACTGGTCTGGTTCCTATTCTGCAGATAGTGACTTGTGAGTTTCATCTCACTGTAGTTTTTCCCGTTTGGGTTTCCACGTCAAAATCTCTTGTGTTATGGGGTTATTACTTTTGTGGGTGAATGCATTATTTGCTATTTGGTTTGCATGTGTGCTAACCAGTTTGTCTACTAAACTGTTTTACCAGTTTACTATTAGTCTAGCAAAGTGTTTAAGTTTAAATATTTTTGGCATACTAATTCACCCCCCCCCTCTTAGTATTCATCAGATTGATTCCTACTTCTCCTCTATCATTCCTTACACTCATTATCTTCTTTGCTGATTTGAACTTTTAGTCACCTCCTTGAATATCTCAAACTACAATTGGCGTGATAGGAGAACTTTCTCCGCAACATTTCATTTATTCCTGCAATTCAAAAGAGAGAGAACATACAAGCATACACATATCTATTCAATTAATCATAATATCTATTAATTTCACACATGATATCGCCTATGAGAATCCGTATAGCAATAGGAATAAATCACATGGCTGGAGGAATAACTAGAAAAGACAAAACATGATTTAATGGGCTTAGTTAGCATCTAAAATGCATATAGTCAAACTTTAATACATCATTACCATCCCATCATATAAATCAAAACATGACAAAAACTTATGAGTTCTAAAAATAAAACGAGCTAATATCTTAGCTCATCATGCCCCCAACTTAGAGTCTTGCTGATCCTCCAACAAGAGGAAAGTTTCTGATTCAGGCACTAACTGTTGGTATTTTGGATATGTTGATATGGTTTTGTCATTGATGTCAACACTTGTCAACACTTATTAGCACTTGGAGATTTGTTTATGTTCACCGGCAAGTAAGTAACTTATGCACAATCACCGATATTTGGTTCACCGACACTCGGAATCACTTGGAGACTACTTGGTTATGTCAAAGAAAGTATTCAGACACTTTGTTTTGGTGATTTGGTCATTGGTTTATTCGAGTTTGCATATTTGTTGTTACCGACAAATAGGTCCAGGATATACACCAGCAGGCTTATCTATTCAAGATCAGTACGACACATCAAGAAGATAATTTATTGTTATCATAAATGCATTGAGTCGACATCATCCATCGAATATTGTATCATTTGTAATTGATTTTATTATAATATCTTTTAGTGAGCTGACCTACTCAAATTGGTCTTAGGTTATGATATAAATGTAAGATCTCAGTTGTGAGATTGATATGCGATTTGGAAAAAGGATTATATTCGGTATATGCGAATATCAGCAAAGCTATACACACAGACATCATTCAAGATTGAAGGAAGTTTTGAAGAAGGCATATTAGAGATAAACCGGTACTGAATTTAGCATAAGAAGATGCTATTTTGAGTAGTACATTATCATTGGATTTAATCATCCAATTGTAGTCAATGTGACTCTCATTTTGTGATTGATCAGTGAGCTTTAGGCGCTTGGCCTTTCTGCATGTGTAGACCCCATATTGTACACACATACTATCTATAGTAGTATCATCTGATTGTGGGTAAGGTTTCCCACCGTAGTTTTTCCCCTTACAGGGTTTCCACTTACAAATATTAGTGTTATGTGTTGTGGATGTTATTGTCTTTCTATTTCATGTATTAATCTTTATCGTTATTACAATTAACTGATAAGCTGTCTATCTGCATAAAGTTTGGTTTACCAGTATTAAGTTTGGTTAAGTTGATTTTGATTTGAATTTATTAGACAATTGATTCACCCCCCCCCCTCCCCACTCTCAGTTGTCTCTGGGACCTAACAATCGGTATCAGAGCTTAGTCCTCTTTTTGTGGAAGTCTAACAGCTTGAGGAGATCCAATGTCTTCTAACTATTTTAGGAAGGACATTCCTAAACTTGATGGAACTAACTATGGCATATGGAAGATCAAGATGGAGACTCACTTGAATTGCATTGGTAAGGACATCTGGGAAGTTACAAAGAATGGCTATACTGCTCCAACTCCCGATCAACCTAATCCACCAAACTTGACTAAAGATGAGGAAAATGATTGCAAAGCAAGAGAAGCACTTTTGAGTGCATTATCAGATCAACAAATCATGGGATTATCTAATAGGCCTACTGCTAAAGCTATTTGGGAAAAATTGGAAACATTGAATGAAGGTGATACCACAGTAAAAATTGCAAAACTTGAATCCTTCTGGGCAGGTATGAAAATCTGAAAATGGAAGAAGATGAAAGGATTTCTGCTTTTATGGAGAGAGTAAATGAAATTATTTTGGGTATAAGATATTGTGGAGGAACCTTAAGTGAAGATGAAATTGTTTCAAAAGTTTTAAGAGTATTGCCACCAGCATACAAAATGAAAGTAACTGCTATAAATGAGTTGAGAACAATGCCTAATACATCAGTAACTAGAGACACTTTGGTTGGAAAACTTTTAGCTTTTGAAATTGAAGAATTTGGTCTTGTTGCTACTATAAAGATAGATTTAGCTTTCAAAGCATCAAAATTATCTACATCATCATGTGACAAATCTAATTGAAAATCCTTTTATGCAAGAGAACTTGAAGAAAGCAGGAGAGAAAACAAAGAACTTGAAGAACTTGAAGCACTATTTGCAAAGAAAATGCCTAAAGGTCCTATTGGAAGTAAGTATGAAGGTAAAGCACCCTTTAAATGTTTTTAAGTGCAATAAGACTGGTCATATGGCATCTAGGTGTCCTAATAGACATGCAAGATTGAAAGAAGAAGCTAGAAGAACATACAAGCCTAACCCTAAATATCAGAGATACAAATTCAAGAAGAATAGAGACAAATCTTGTTATCTTGCTGATGAAGGAGTCACCGATGATTTTGATGAGGATCCAACAGACAATGGATGAGTTTTTGTTGCTATAACAGAAGATCAACCAACACCTACCGTTCAACTGGTAGAGCGGGCCCTAGCAACTAGAATTGAAGATAAGGATGAATGGATCATTGATTCAGGATGTTCACATCATATGATTGGTGATAAAAGTAAATTATTATCTTTTCAGGAATACAATGGAGGTCTAGTAAGATTTGGAGATGATAAAGCTTGTTTGATCAAAGGAAAAGGCACTATATCTTTTGATGGTAAGCACAATACTAATAATGTTTACTATGTTGAAGGTTTGAAGCATAATATTTTCAGTGTTGGTCAATTAGTTGAAAAAGGATTTCAGTTACAATTCAAGAATGGAAAATGCAAAATCATGAACAGAACTGGTTTGGAGATTGCAACTGGTAATCAGACTATAGGTAATATCTTTCATTTGAATAATAGTGAAAAGACATGCTTGATTGCACATATTGATGAAAGTTGGTTATGGCATAAAAGACTTTGTCATGTAAACTTTGATTGCATTGTGAAAATCAGTACAACTAAGGTAGTAAGAGATTTACCTAAGATTGTTAAACCTCACAATCTGCTATGTAAGGAATGTCAATTTGGAAAGCAAGTTAGAGAATCTTTTAAGAGTATTCTAGAAAAATCCAATAATGCTCTTGACTTAATTCATATTGATCTATGTGGTCCAGCAAGAATTAGAAGCTTACAAGGAGATAGGTACTTTATGCTATCATTGATGACTACTCTAGAATGTGTTGGGTTACTTTTCTTAGGGAGAAATCAGAAGCACTTGGGAATTTCAATTTATTCAAGGTGATGGTAGAGAATGAAACCGATAAGAAAATCAAATGTCTGAGATCAAATCAAGGAGGTGAATTCACATCTAAGGAATTTAATACATTCTATGAAGTGAATGGGATCAGAAGATAGTTATCAGCACCCCGGACACCCTAGCAGAATGGAGTTGTAGAGAGGAAAAACAAAACTATCTTGGATGCAGCTAGAAGTATGTTATCAGATGAAAATCTACCTCATGTATATTGAAGAGAAGCAGTGAGTACAACGGTTTACATATTCAACAAAGTTCATAGCAAAGGTGAAACCGGTAAGACCACTCACGAACTATGGATTGGTATTACTCCTACTCTTAAATATTTCAGAATATTTGGAAGCAAATGCTATATTAGAAGAGATGAGTATATTGGAAAATTTGATCCTAGAAGTGATGAAGGAATATTTCTTGGATATTCATCTAAGAGCAAGGCATATAGATGTTTTAACAAGAGATTGCAGAAAATTGTTGAAAGTACAAATGTGAAGATTGATGAACAGTTTAGAGGAAATTCAAGGTACATAGACTCTGAACCGACAACAGAGATACTAACAAATGAACCTACAATGAATACACCGGTATAGAATGAAGACCCAGTTACACCTACATCATCTAAAAATTCCACAGTAACTGAGGATAAACAACAGACAAAGACACCCTGGTATGTAAGATTGAACCACTCTTAAGATTAGATAATTGGGAACAAGCATCAAGGAGTTATGACTAGAGGAAGACTGGCAAATGAAGAGGTATGTCTTATTTCTCAAATTGAACCAACATCAGTTAATGAGGCATGTGAAGATAAACACTGGATTAAAGCAATGGAAGAAGAATTAGAACAAATTGAAAAGAGTAACACATGGACATTAGTTCCTTGGCCTAAAGACAAAAATGTAATTGGACCTAAATGGGTATTCAGAAAAAAACTTAATGAAGATAGTAAAGTAATCAGAAATCAAGCAAGACTAGTGTGTAAGGGATATTCACAGAAATAAGGAATTGACTATAATGAAATCTTTGCACCGATAGCTAGAATTGAGGCAGTCAAATTATTCTTGGCTTTTGTAGCACACAAGAACTACAATGTATATTAGATGGATATTAAATGTGCATTTCTAAATGGAAATCTTGAAGAAGAAGTTTATATTGAGCAACTTGATGGATTTTCTTTGACAGATGACAAAGATATGGTTTGCAGGTTAAGGAAAGCTTTGTATGGGCTAAAGCAAGCTCCAAGAGCTTGGTATGCTAGATTGGATAAATATCTTTTGAAGATTAGTTTTTCTAAAGATAATGCTGACAACAAACTTATATTACAAAGTGACTAATGATGGCATCTTGGTTATAGAAGTTTTTGTTGATGATATAATCTTTGGAGGAGAAGATGGATTATGTAAAGACTTTTCTAATGAAATGCAACAATAATTTGAAATGTCTATGATTGGAGAGATAAAATTCTTTTTAGGATTGCATATTTCACAGACTGATAAAGGTATATTCTTGAGTCAATCTAAGTATTTGAAGGAGTTACTAAAGAAATTTGGCATGGAGAACTCTAAAACAGTAAGCACACCTATGACTACAATTGATAAATTATCATTAAGGGATGAATCAACACCTGTTAATCCGACTAGGTACAAGTCTATGATAGGAGGTTTACTATATTTGACACAAGCAAGGCTTGATATTATGAATGCAGTATGTATTGTTTCAAGATTTCAGAGTATGAATGCAGTATGTATTGTTTCAAGATTTCAGAGTAATCCTAAAGAAAATCATGAATCGGCAGTAAAAAGTTTTTTTTGGTACTTACAAGGCACTACAAATCTTGGCTTATGGTATCCTAGAGATGAAAACTTTGAATTATGTGCATACATAGATGAAAATTGGGTAGGAGATGTAGATGAAAGAAAAAGCACCACCAGTGGAGCATTTTTTCTTGGTTGAGTAAGAAACAAAGTTGTACATCATTATCAACAGCAAAATCAGAATATGTTGCAGCAGCAACTAATTGCACACAGGTATTATGGCTTAAGCAAGTGTTGAAGGACATAAAGGTAAAATGCAAGGAACCTATAACAATTTATTGTGATAATACAACAATAATTGATATATCTAAGAATCCGGTACTACATTAAAAAACTAAACATGTTTCTATCAAATTGAATTTTCTGAAAGAGAATGTTGAAGCAAAAGAAGTAAAATTGGTTTATGTGAATGTAATACCCTAAAAATGGTCATCTAAACCATGGGCCCCTAATCTCGACAACATCACCAAGGTCCTAACCAAAAGGCAGTTAAATCATTCTTGAGCACATAATTAATTCTTTAATTATCAAATGTCACATGGCAAAATCAATTACCCAATATTAATTCAATATTTATTTAATTAATTAAATCATTCCAAGAAAATCATTTTTGATCAATTATCCTATTTTAATTTATTAAATATCCTTGCATAGTTAATTAATTAATAAATTTGCCATTTAATCATGCAAAAAGGAATTAATTTATTACAAAAAAAGGATTTAATTACAAAGCAAGAGTTGAATTGAAAATTAAATAAAAGAATCGAATTGAAAGAGAAATCAAACTTGAGATATTATTTCCTTTTCTAAATTGAGAACTTGAAATCAAAAAAGTAATTTAATTGAATTATTGATTAAATTGAAACTCAAAGCTTTTCAAAAAAAGAAGTTCAGTTGCATTAAAAAGACTCTTTTCTTGAATAAATCAAAGAATTATCTATTTTTATCACAAATGCATGGAATTAATATAATATTATTTTCCAATGCAACTTGAACTTCTTATTTGAATGCATTTCAATTAAACTATAATTGGAATCTATCTCAAGGTTAACTAAACCCGATTTCTCAATTATTTTTAATTAATCCTAAATTGAGATTTTTCATCATCTCTTTTGTGAATTCTCTATAAATTCAGTCTTCAACTCTCATTCCAGACACCCCAGAGATTTTTGAGAATATGTTATTATTATGTTGATTTTGCTCTGGAGTCATTGAATATATTGTGCTTTTTAGATTATTTGCATATTTAGTTTATCCATATTGCTTTCATCCATATTGCTTGAATTTGTTATTGCTTGAATCTTTCATCCATCTTGCTCCATTTTAGCTTAATATCATGCTCATATAGATTAAATCCTTCATCTTGGTGTAGTCTAGTCACTGGTATTGCTTACAAAAATCTGAGAGCAATCTTATACTCACATCTTTTAGAAGGCAATTGGTCAATTTGTTATGGTTTTCTTATTCATGCTTATATTTGCCTAACCATACATGTAATGACTAAATTGAAGTGTTGTGTCTTGCAGATATAGATCCTTATTCCACTTTTCACACACACATTTCTGGTGCCCACTACAGGGCAGAAGACTACATTTTTCGGCCTCCAAGATTGACTTTTTATTTTTGTTATTTTTCAGGTTTTTCAACTTTTTGGATTTTTGGCCGTACAGCCTCTACGTCATCTCGTACGACAATTTTCATAGAAGGAAACAACAAACTGCAGGTGTCGTGCAAACTGAAATATCCTATCATATGAGCAGATCCTCTATCATACGAGCATAAATCCTCTATCGTATGAGTAGAAATCATCTGTAATTACCTTTCGTACGAGACTATATCTTGTATCGTACGAGTCAATAATTTGTCGTACGACTTTGTATTTTCTGGTAAAAAAGGCAAATTTCATGATTTTTGGTTTTTCTAATTGATTATTTTGACGACTGACCCTAACTGTTTATCTATTTATCTCAGAATTTTTCACAGCCTAACCAATTTTTGCAGAATGCTTGTCGAAGAATATGCTTGTTGCACAAAGACAATATGACTATTGATTCATTGTCTTTGCAAGTTGCCTAAGGAGAATTGACTAAACATCGTGTATTCTTTAAATTCTTTTTTAGGCACCTAACTTGCTATCTGGTTAATGAACAAATCTGTCTTTCATATTTTTAGAAAATTCTGAGAGGTAGGAGTATGCTCTTGTCTTTTTCTAGACAATCAGAAATCCAGACCTTTGAGGATTTTTCTTTGTTTGAGATTTGTACATCTTTAGCAGGCCTGCCCTCCCGAGGAGCTAATAACTCTTTAAGCCTTTATGGTCGGTGAGAGGGGAACGACCTAAGTGGGAATGCCTAAACGTCAAGTACTCCAACCCACTATACAATAAACATGATTTGATGAAAATCAAGTCAACGACAGTGCTTGGGAATAGCTCTCCTCAGTACCTTTGGGTATATTGAACCTTGGTTTTCAAGGCTGGGAGACCTCTTAATTGAGTTTATACCTTGACACGCCAAATGAACCCCTTACTAGATCCAATTGAAATTAGAAGCTACCCAGTTCACCTCCAAAAGGGAGATAATATTTTTGCAAGAGAGATAGTAACTCTCCTAAGATACTTGTCATTTTGTGCCCCCATTAGTATTTGAAGTCGACTAATACGCCATTGAGAATCCATTGCGTGAGACTCAGCGACCGTATTCTGATTAGCTATTGGGTGTGTACTTGAGTCTACAAGAAAAGGCTTTCTTTCCTCACCAAATTCCTTAGGGCTTGTATGTTGTGATTGGAGTTACTATTCATATTACGTGTTTTCTATGTTTTCATCCCTAAAACAAAAATTGGAATACCAAAATTGGAGAAAGCAAGAAAAAAACTCAGTGATCAAAAACTCTATCCATGTCAGAACTAGTCTATCCTAAGTTGAAATTCTGTCCAAAATCAGTTGATCCCAGTCAAAAACCAGTCCGTCTCAGAATTTTTCATACTCAATTGTCATACCCAACAGTCAGAAAACTCAGAATTTTTAGTCTCTTCCCTATGAACAGCTGTACGAGTCTGATAATTTGTCATCCTGCACCAGATCCTATATCGTACAAGTATTCTTATTTGTCGTCTAGCACCAGATCCTGTGTCGTACGAGCCTGAAAGTTTGTCGTCCTACACTGTATCTTGTGTCGTACGAGACAAAATTGCCTTAAGTATTTTGTCATCCTGCACATGCCCATCTATCGTACAGTATTAGGCAGCAACTCATACAAAACAAAACTATTGTTGTCCTATAGCTACTAAATTGTCATCTGGTTCAGAAAATCCTATCATACAAGTCTCTGGTTTTGTCAGAACAGAATAGTCAAACTTCCCTAAAACATAGTCTACAGTGAACATAATACTAGTTATCATTTTCCTGAACATAAAATAGATCAAGATAGTGTACCTCTGCTATTTTGTTGCATGATTTGGTCAATCATCCTTCAGTTAGTTCAATCAACTACCTATCAAACTCAAGTCACTTAGATAATGTCTTACATAGGATATATCATTCCTAAATCAGACCGCATCTTAGTCACTATTTTAGAGGATATATCGTTCCTAAATCAGACCGCATCTTAGTCACTATTTTAGAATCAACCTAGATAAACATCTTATACAGGATAGATCTTTCCTAAAACTAGACTAAATCTCAGTTGTTTCTCCCAAACAATACTTTAACCAAACAAACTAGCACTGAAATTGATCTTGACCTCTGCATCACAAACAAGCTTTATGTCACACTAATCCATAAAAATTCCTACTCAAACTAGGAGTTCCCATAAGAAAGAAGCCAAAGGCAAAGAACAATCCTTCACATACCAAGATAACCCATTTTACATGAAGGATACACTCGCAGACATACCTTCGTCATCAAGCAGACCAATTTTTGATGAACCTAAATCTCCTACTATATATGAGATGAAACACAATGACAAATGCCATGACACATTATTATTCATGAAACTAATAATGATTCCTCATCAAGTGACACTAACAAAGACAATGAACCTCCTGAGAAAGAAATTCGTGACTGTCAAAAAGACAAAGACTTTAGAAAAATGATGAAAGCAATCCTGGCTAGGGAGAAGGAAGACTTATTTTTGGAACTAGCAAAACAAGGTGCCAAACTTCCTGTTGGATATGATGTCCACACACTTGTTAGTAAAAAGGAAGACTCACCTATCCTCGTAGTACACAAATGATTACAAGCCTTGCAGATGGATATCACTGAACTGAAAAACAAGGATAAGTCCCCAAAACAATATTCTCTAGAGACAATATGCCCATTTCCGTTTGACAAAAATCTATACATGCCTCCATTTCCTTCATGAGTTGAGATCCAAAAATTTGACAAATATGATGGTACCTCAGATCCCCAAGATCATGTCAGAGAGTTTTGTGCTGCCTGAATGGAGTTCATGCACGATCAAACATATCTCATGCGCCTTTTCCCCGGGAGTTTGGGTGGACAAGCCATGGAATGGTTCTCAAGGATACCTAAAGGGATAAAAATGTTTGAAGAACTAATCCAACTATTCTTGCAACAATACTCATACAACATTTGACATCCTGTGACTATGATCGATCTTTGCAATACTAAACAGAAAATAGGGGATCCTTTTCTCACTTTCCTCCAACGTTGGAGAAAGATGTTCTCTAGGTATCCACGACCTATCCTAGACTCTAAGAAAATGGATATATTTGTCAATAACTTGGTCCCAGAACTGAAATATAGTATACAAATGCAAGCACACCTATCATTTAACAAAATAGTAGACAATGCCATTCAAATGGAAGATGTGCTCATAAGGAAGGGGGATATCTCACCTTGGAAGGAAACACAACCAGGATCTAGCTCTAAAGAGAAGAACAAGTATTGAAAATTTGGCAAAGACAACAACAAGAATGTTGTTAATGACGGAGTAGTAGACACTCTTAAAACCACCTCAAAGCCCACAATATTCAACTTGGCTAGTGGTACACAAGCACTCAAAGTTGTTGAAGCTGCAGCAGAAAATCCTCCTAAGAAAACAAAAGAGTGGTTCAAAGAGAAACCTTGGCTCTCTAAACCTAAGCATTATTTCACTCCTCTCAAAGAATCATATGAATCCGCTTTCAAGACTCTATTGGCAAACAAATTGATAACACTACCAGATAACTCTAGACCATATGATCCAGAAGAAAAACCAAGATGGTGGAGAGAAAATGAATACTGTGACTTTCATCGGAATAAAGGTCATAACATAAACAATTGCATGAAGGTCAAACATGAGATTCAAGATCTCAAAGACACTGGTAAAATCATTGTCGGAAATCACCTGACCAATGCTAATCACAAAGCATTTAAAGACCCTTTACCTATTTCCGAACAAGGTGATTCATCAAAGACCAAAGGAGGTGCTAAAGTAAACTATACTTATACCAGCAATGACAACGTCATTAACATGATTGAGCCTTCACAATCAGAATATTGCAATGTGATTATAGTCAAAGATAAACCAAATGAATCATGATATACAAGAGCACTGACCCGTTCTCAAAATAAAGTCACTCTCCAAGTGGCTAGTTCTCCCAAACCGGCTCAAACAACATCAAACCCACCAGCCCCGTTAAACAAACAAAAAGAATCAACCTTGGAGATATTTAAAAGGCTAACTTCAACATCATCCTCTGGATATAGCGTCGTTGAACAATTGAAAAGGAAAATTGCTTAGATCTCAATCTTTGAATTGCTAAAAATCTCTGCTGCTCACAAAGAGATCCTAGACAAAGCATTTCTCACCACTAATGTTCCAAAGGATTTAGACATTGATCGATTTCAGTCTATGGTGGGTCATCTAACTTCACCTCACTACTTGACATTCTCTGAAGAAGATGACAACTCGCTAAATCATCCACATAACCAGCCATTACATATCGAAGCCATGATCTATAAACACAGAGTCAAACGTGTTTTGATAGATGGAGGTGCGGGGTTGAATATCTGTACTTACAATCTACTCACACAACTAGGATTATCTGAAAATGTTATTGATCCTTCAAAGAAAATAACAATTAAAGCCTATGATGAAGAAGAAAGAACCTCTAAAGGGCTGGTATCCTTACCAATCAGAGTGGGACCTGTGGAAAGAGATGTTCTTTTCTAGGTACTTGATCTTCCTTTGTCATACAACATTCTACTGGGGAGACCATGGATTCATGAGATGAAGGCACTTCCATCAACATACCATCAATGCTTAAAATTCCCCTATAACGGAGTTGAAGTGAGTATCCCTACTGATACAAATGTCATCTGTAATGCATTGACAAAAGGTGTAGACACTTTTGTGCCTCATAATAGGGTAGCCTGTACAAATGAAAATCCAGAAGCTTTGATGAAAGACTTAGAAAAGACATTGAAGATCACAAATACCG
This sequence comes from Cryptomeria japonica, assembly GCF_030272615.1. Classification (NCBI taxonomy): domain Eukaryota; kingdom Viridiplantae; phylum Streptophyta; class Pinopsida; order Cupressales; family Cupressaceae; genus Cryptomeria; species Cryptomeria japonica. The sequence goes on along the minus strand of NC_081411.1, from coordinate 32,561,888 downwards.
GCATGGATGGCTAAAAGATAGAACTGATACTTTCATTAGTCTCTCTTCCTCCATCACCAAAACAGTTGGGTAAACCATCAAAGACTATGAGAACACAGACTTCAACTCCTAATGTAATATATGATGGTCTTTTGGTATAGTCTTCTACTTCCCTGGTAGATGAAATAAAAGAGGATGCAGTTCTTAACTGGCTTTTTAAGGAAGACAGTCAACATGAGAAAGTACAACACTATGAGATTTCTCCTACTAAGTATGGTCCTGGTTACAAAATGATTCAGTGCATGGGATATTCTGGTATTGGTCCTCTGGGAAAACAAAAGGAAGGTATTACTAAACCAATTTAGCTGCAAACAAAACCCACAAATGATAAAGCTAGACTAGGATACACTCCAGGAAAAACATCAAATAAAAAACATGCTTCTAAGACTAAATGGAAGAGAAAGAAACTACCTTTAACATTACAAGAGGTAAACACTCAACAACAACTTTAGGATACCTACGAAATAGAAAAAGAGGAACCATCAATCAACAAAGAAGAAACGGTCATTGCTCAAGTCCCAATAGTATCAGCTACAAGAGTACAAGAGGTAGAGGTCCTAGAAGATATGAGGGAGGAAGTAGAAAGGTACAGAGAAATGTTCACACCGCTGAAAATTCCAGTCATATACATTGGTAGAAAATAGGTAGAAGATTCTGAGACCAACTCAAATGAATATGAATGGGGTTCAGATTACCACTTAGACACATCCACTATAGAAACTCCAAAAGAGTCTACTACCATCAAAGATGATACTCAAGAGCTGATGCGTATAAAACTAGAAAAAGAAATACAGGAAATCAGATGAAAGAGACAAGCAAACTATGAACAAGCGTTGACAGAAGGAAGAATACCATAAATATTTTCATCCATGTACCCCTATACTAAGATAGAACAAATCAAGTACAACACTACACAAGAAGAGTTGGAAGCTATAGAACAAGAACCGGTCATCAGTCCAGAAGAAGCTAAATGGAGTAGATGACAGCAAATCACAGAGACATTAAGATCATGTCAACAAGTATGTCAGATACAAACAATAAATGAGCCAAATCTTGAAGGGACTTGTAGTGTCAAAGATGTTGGTATTGATACCATACATACACTCACTAAATTACTTGAAGAAGACTCAGAAACTTCATTCGATCACACTAATGACTCTAATGGCAGTCCTACTCAGGACAATATCTACTCAGCAGAAAATTCTGAATCATCCAGAGATAATAATGAAGACTTATTTACTGATCTTGTTGCTGTTGAACCACAATATGAAGTCCAGTCTAACATAGAGAACGATGCTACAAGTCTTTCTATGGGATCAGGTCTACTAAATATTAACATGAACTTTAATAATCATGATCTGACTCTTCCTGGTCTCGAGACACTTACACAAGGTATACTTCTAGAACTCGACTTTTTGATTCACAACTATGATAACAATACCGTGAATGCTCTCGAACCTACCCAAAATTTATCCTTAGTACACCCAGAATTGATAGACTGCATGTTACAAAACTAACCAATGAATATACCTAATGTTGCCAACAACTATACATTAGCCTATTATCTCAATGCAGTTGAACCTATAGACTCTTCCACCAGAGAACAAAAAGAAAACATGACTGAAGCGGACATCAAGTATCTTAGTCACAAAAAAAGGAAAAATAAAAATAAAAGATCTGATGACGAAAACCACATTGTGGCGGTGTTAGAATCTAAAAAAGAGAAAATAAAGGATGTACCTAAAGGTGAAAACCTCTCTGAGGTGCCTGAAGGTGAGATACTTGATATACTACCAAGTCATTTCCAGAAGAGGTCTTCCATATTGATCGAGCCAACTCAACCAGTGAAAATTGGGAGTCAAGAGACCCCACAAATCATTCATGTAGCTCAATCACTATCAGTAGAGGAATTGAAGGATTTCACTTAGCAATTCTTAGAAAAGAAAATAAACTTTGCATGGACATACTCTGATATGCCAGGCTTGGATCCTGAACTCATTATGCACCACCTTTCAATCACACCAGGAGTAAAACCAATCAAGCAAAAAGTCCACAAAATGCACCCACATGTGGCATTGTTAGTCAAGGCTGAACTAGAGAAACTGCTCAAAGCTGGATTTATCAGAGCAATAGATTATGTCGAATGGATTTCAAACATAGTACCTATGTCCAAGGCAAATAAATCCATCAGAGTTTGTATAGACTTTAGAGATCTCAATAAAGCATGTCCAAAGGATGACTTTCCATTACCAAATATTGACATGATAGTTGACATGACAGCTAGGTATGAGATGTACTTGCTAATGGATGGATTTTCCGGCTACAATTATATTAAAATTGCTCCTGGGGATCAAGAAAAGACAACTTTCACCTGTGCATGGGGAACCTTTAGTTGGAACGACATGCCATTTGGGCTAAAGAATGCAGGAGTAACCTATCAAAGAGCAGTCACTACCATTTTTCATGACATGATGCACAAGAATATGGAAGACTACATTGACGATACTTTAGTGAAGACTATGAAGCGATCAACACATATTCAAGAGCTAGGTCCTATACTAGACAAAATGGAAAAGTTCAAACTCTGATTAAATCCAAAAAAGTGTGCATTTGGAGTGGCATCTGGTAAACTACTTGGCTACATCATTTCAAAAAAGGGAATCGAATTTGATCTTGAGAAGATCCAAGCCATAATGGAAATGCCGCCTCTGAAGAATATTAGTCAAATGAGAAGTCTATAGGTATGTCTCCAGTCTATCAGAAGATTCATTTCTCAGCTAGCAGACAAGGCTCAACCTTTCACAAAGGTACTGAGGAAAGGAGTAATATACAACTAGGATCAGGAATGCGAACAGCATCTTTAACAAATCAAAAAGTACCTGTCCAATCCACCAATATAGGGTAAACCATTGATATTATACATTTCAGTAACCGAATCATCACTGAGGGCACTTTTGGCACAACAGGATGACAATAAAAAGGAACGAGCTATCTATTACATCAGCAGAACATTGGTGTCTTATGAAATGAATTACACTATAATAGAAAAAGCATGCTTAGCATTAGTCTTTGAATCACAAAAACTGAGACATTACATGCTAGCACATTCAGTCAAGCTGGTGGCTAAAATTCATCCACTCAAGTATCTTGTTAGCAAGGCAACACTCATAGGAAGATTGGCCAAATGGGTCATGATCCTTACAGAGTTTGACATTGAATATGTGGAACGCAAGGCCATAAAAGGACAAGTAATTGCTGATCAACTTGTTGAAGCTCCGATTGAAGACTCTCAACCACTGCACATAGAATTTCCAAACGAATCAATAATACATCTTATGCAACAACCCTCAAAAATGTTCTTTGATGGGTCCTTTACTCAAAATGGTTTAGGTGTTGGCATATTATTCATTACTCCTTAGAAGTACTCCATCCCAAAGCCTTACAAGATTTTGTTCCCTTGCACAAATAACATTGTATAATATGAAGCCTTGGTAAATGGGATAAAGCTAGCCATTGAATGGAAGGTTGTTGAATTGCATATTTATGGAGATTCTCAATTGGTAGTCAATCAAATCAATGATACATATCAGACTCAAGATGAGAAGTTTATGCCTTACAAGAGGATGGTGGACGATCTCAAGAAGTACTTTACTTTTGTATCATTCCAGCAGATTCCAAGATCCGCTATCAGAGTAGCAGATGCTATGGCCACCTTGGCTTCCATACCTGAGTTACAAGAGTTCAATGCTCACTTTGAATTCCTGGTGGAAGAGTTATGTTACTCGGCTTATGATTCCCCTGAAACCCAAATAGTCTGTTCTATTATTGTACACGACTCATCCCGATATAGCCACATCTACTCCTATCTACGTGACCAAATTATCCCTGAAAATCATTCCCAAAATGAGAAAAGAAACTTAACTCAAAATGCTTCGCGGTATGTTATCATAGCTAATGATTTGTTTAGACAAGGTTTGGACGGTACATTGCTTAGATGTCTAGAAACTGAAGGGTCTAAACATGCATTATCGGAAGTCCATGAAGGTATTTGTGGATCTCATTCGAATGGCCTAACTTTAGCACAGAAACTACTATGAGCTGGATACTACTAGCCAAACATGGAAAAAGATGCAGTCAAATTTGCTAAGACTTGTGAAAAATGTCAGCTACATGGGAACCTCATACATGCTTCGCACGGGATCTCATACCATTCACTACACACTAGCCTTTTCAGCAATGGGCCTTTGATCTCATTGGTCAAATCTACCCTGCTTCATCTAATGGACATAAATTTATCATAACTACTAATGAGTATTTCACCAAGTGGGTAGAAGCAGTTCCTCTCATTAAAGCAACTGGTAAACAAGTCGCATTGTTCATCTTAAACTATATCATCTACAGGTATGGGGTACCTTTTTCCATTGTGACTGATAATGGAGGATAGTTTAAAAATAAAGGCCTGGATGAGCTCTGTGAGAAAATCAAAATAAAACAACATTGATCATCAGTATATTATCCTCAAGGTAACGGACAAGCCAAGGCATCTAATAAGAACTTATTGACTATCTTGCATAGAACATTGAACAAATCAAGGAAGGATTGACATCTGCAGCTCAATCCCGCATTATGGGCTTACAGAACAAGTATCAGAACACCTACTGGGGCTACACCTTTTTCATTGGTGTGTGGGTTCAAAGCAGTATTACCTATTGAAGTGGAAATACCATCTCTAAGAGTTTATTTGCAAGGTCTTGTAACTGATGAAGACCATAGAATATCTAGATTGCAATAAATCAAATTGCTGGATGAACATCGGCAAGTAGTGTTTGATCATCTCAGAGTGTACCAAAAGAGAATGTCTAGAGGATATAACAAGAAGGTTAGACAAAGAAAATTTCAGGTTGGTGACCTAGTCCTAAGAGAAAATCCAAAAAATCAACAGTTTCGAGACAACAAAGGGAAGTTTGAACTCAATTGGCTGGGTCCCTACATCATTACTGTAGTCTTCGGCTCAGGTGCCTATCAGCTCTCAACATTGGAAGGAGAACAGCTCCATGAACTGATTAACACCATTCACTTGAAGAGATTCTTCACTTAGCATTCTCTGCTCCAGCAAACTATACAGTTGAAAATGTCCTGAAAAAAAAAAAGCCATAAAAATCATAAATATCAAAAAGAACAAAAAAATGAGAAATAGAAGATAAGAAAAAAAATTGCCTTGGTGAAAACCTGGTAAGTAGGTACCTTGGTAAAGAAAAATGACTCTCTGCCAAGCAGGTGAAAACCTGGTAAACAAGCACCTCTTGTACTCAAGTTCTCCATCTATTAATGCAATGATTCACATTCTCACTTTCCTCCATCTTTGCTTTCACTTGTACATATTTTGCAGTCACCTTCATGACACCTTGGTTTGTTGGAACCCTCATGACTTGAAACTGATCAACGTCCTAGTCTTAGGTTAATCAACAGAGCACATTTCATGTCCTAAGCAGTATCAACCAAGTCATCTTTCCGTCAGTGAAACCTGGTCGTCCACTCCGAGTCAGTCACCTGTCTCCTGACTACTAAAGAGCTTTTATCACTGAGTTAACAAGCAAAACAACATAATGGAAAATAACTACTAAACAGTTTGAGCTACGCATGAAAATTTTCTTTGGATGTTGTCTTTTATATTGTTTTTCGATTATTATCCCCCTGAGTAACTTGAGGAAGTCTATATTGACTAAGAGGTGCAGGGATTGGGGGCATAATATTTTCTTGTTTTCTACTTGTAGGAATGATCTCAATGATCTGGAAACATCTAAATTAGCTGGGTTTCTGTGATAAGAGCCTTCACATCAAGGTGAAATTGCCTCACATACCTCGACTCTGGTTATTTGAATGCTACAGGGAGGTCCATATGATAGTTCTGATACTAATATGTTTAGTATAGATGCCAAGCTAACAAGATGAGAGGGGGGGGTTGAATCATTCAAACTTAATCTTCGATAAAAACAACAAATTCAACCTTGGTAAACTTATCAGAAAACAGTAATGCATGCAGACTCATAAACAGATAAGATCACAAAACATATAACACCAGATTTAACGTGGAAATCCAAATAGGGAAAAACCACTGTGGGATTTCAGATGCACTAAGAAATATACTCTTCTATAGTATGCTTGGTTAAAAGAAAATCCTATTAAATATTACAAACACATTGCTAGATGTGACCCGATTAAGGGATTTCCCTCAGATCTGTTAGGATCTTCACCTTGTTAGAAGTGACCTTGTTAAAGGATTTCAAACACTTAATAAGAATGTCACCTTGCTAGAGGGTTTTACAAATAAGACTGTTAAGTCCACTCGGTTAAGAGATTTTTTGTTACTTCACAAAATAATAGTAATAAAAATTTATCTGCAACTTCACATCTAAAAATGCTAAAGCAGATTCTTATTTGCTCAATACAATCTAGTCATAGGACTTATCTTGTCCCTCTGCTGGGCTCTATACTCTATTATCAAAACAGGTCTTCAAGCTTTTGTGCTCGGTAATCACTATGTAGCATTCTTGTGCTTACACTTGCCCGCATACATTGTTTATCAATAGTTCCTTATTTATAAACAATTTGCTAACCGCTTAATCTCCTTGATCACATTTCCCATGATCAATCATAGCCATCAGATCTTCAATCTTGACTAGGTTTAATGTATCCTTCGATTTGAAAATGTTTTACCCCACCTTGGAACTTGTGCTAAGTTATTGCGGTTCAATCTGAGCTGTAGATCTTCCTGCCGATCTTTCATTTCCATAGATCCTTAACAAACTTCATGCACAGATTACCAATCATTTAATCAACTCCAGCTCATCAGCTTCCTTCATTAAATAATGCTTTTATTCATTCAATGCATTCTGTTATTACTCGGTTGCAACTCAATAAATACTAAACTTCACTCGGTAGACATTTTGCCTTCATTAACCGATAGCGATAACCTTAGGGTTTACCGACTAGGTTTTCTGCTTGGTAACATAGTATAGTATTAACCTTACAAACAATAGCATATGTAGGATATCAAAACAATCTAAACATCATGATCTCATCATTGTCTAACTCAGTAATAGTTTCCCATTGAATAACTTATTCCTCCCCTTATTCATCACATTCTTTATGTGTCTTTTACCAGCATCTTAACTCTTTTCAAAATATACTTTTTAAGATATGGCAACATCATACTGAATTAGAAAATCAATTTCTTGACATCAATGACAAAATAATAATATTAAGACAGTGAACATCCTTAATCAATTATATCCATAGTCATCAACAACCTTCTCAATATCCTTATTTAAATGCCAACAATCTCTCTTGTTTGTTATAATGCCAACAATCTCCCCCTTTAGCATTGATGGAAAAACCAATTGATTTGACTTAAATGATTTAGATTCAGATTACTGAAATGCTGAAATGCTCTTCCCCTATCATTAGTCTTCTCCCACATACATTAGTCTTCTCCCCCTTTGACAACAATGCCAAAAATGAAAAGAACTAAAACATAATTTATTCTGCTGAGAAGTGAATTCATTGCTATTATGCATCTACTCAGTCTCAGTCAAAGCATTTTGTCTTCAATTCCTATTCCCTGTTATTGTTTCCTGCACACCTTTAGAAAACCTCATAAAGTGTGTAAATCAACATCAACTCCTAAAAGATATTCTGTAGATTCATTGAATTGATGCTTTCACCGAACTCGGTTAGTGAATGGAAGATAGGGGTAGGACCCCTAACTGATTTCTGAGATACTCAAAAGTGTCCCTTGGTAGGGGTTTGGTGAAGATATCTGCTATTTGTTCCTTTGTGCTAACATATTCCAACACCACTTCCTTCTCTTGAACTTCTTCTCTAAGATAATGATACTTGATAGAGATGTGATTTTTCTTAGAGTGCATAACAGGATTCTTTGAAATGTTGATGGCACTAGTATTATCATAGAATATAGTTACTGGCTTGGTAACTTGCTCATTTATGCCTTCCAATAGTTGTTTGATCCATGCTATATTGGTACAATTCAATGTTACAACAACATATTCAGCTTCTGTTGTTGACTGTGAAACACATCCTTGTTTCTTGCTAAGCCAACTCACTAGTCTTTCTCCTAAAAAGAAAGCTCCTCCACTTGTGCTTTTCCTGTCATCAATGTTGCCTGCCCAATCAGCATCAGTATAAACTTTTTAAATCAAAGACATTTCCTTTCCAATATAATAAGCCATAATCTTCAGTGCCTTTCAAGTATTTGAAAATTCTTTTGAATTGTTGTCATGTGTGTTTCCTTGGTATTTGCAGAGAATCTTGCAACTATACCTACTGCATGTGCTATATCTGGCCTGCTATGAACAACATATTGCAACTTTCCAATCATAGATTGGTAAAGTGTCTTATCAACAGATGTAGATTCATCATTCTTTGATAGTTTACAGTTGGTAGTCATAGGAGTACTTACAGGTTTAGAATCCTCGATTCCAAATTTCTTCAAGATTTCCTTTATGTACTTGGATTGAGTAATGAAAATCTCATTTTTCTTTTGCAGTATCTCTAAACCTATAAAATACTTTATTTCACCAATTAATGACATTTCAAATTCTTTGCACATTTCATTTCCAAAGTTCTTGCATAAAGAGTCATTTCCACAAAAGATAATATCATCAACAAATATGGTTGAGATCAATATTCCATTTTCATCATTCTTCATGTACATATTGTTGTTTTCACTTGTTCTTATAAAACCAATTTTGATCAAATATGAGTGCAATCTCTCATACCATGCTCTAGGTGCTTGTTTCAAACCATATAAAGCTTTGTTCAATTTACATACTTGATCATTATTTTCTCCTTCAACAAATCCTTCAGGTTGTTCAATGAAAACTTCTTCTTCTAATATACCATTCAAAAATGTAGATTTGACATCCATTTGATATACCTTGAAATTCTTGTAAGCAGCATATGCCAACAATGTTCTTACTCCTTCAAGTCTTGCCATAGGTGCAAAAGTCTCCCCATAATCAATTCCTTCTTCTTGGGCATAACCTTTGCAAACTAGTCTTGCTTTATTTCTAATGACCTCACCTTTTTCATTCAGCTTGTTTCTGAAAATCCACTTTGTACTGATTACATTTTTGTCCTTCAGTCTTGGGACTAGTGTCCATGTGTCATTCTTCTTGATTTGATCAATTTCTTCTATCATAGCATTTATCCAATCTTCACTGTTAAATGCCTCTTTCACTATCCTCGGTTCAAATTCAGATATCAGACATGTGTTTTGTCTCAGTTTGTTCCTTGTCATCACTGGATCATTCTTATCTCCTATAGTCTGACTTGATGCATGATTCCTTCTCACATACTTGGCTAATACAAGTTTGGTAGGCTCTGTGTGATCTTCTTTATCACTTGCTAACTGGATATTCTCTTCATTTCCTTCAGCAGTCTTCTCGATAGGACTTCTCAGTTGAACATAGACAAATTCTTCATAATCTTCTGGTTCTTTGGAGTTTCCATCGTCATTTCTTTCTGTAAATTCATCAATTTTCACATTTGCACTTTCTACTATTTTGTTAGATGATTTGATCAGACATTTAAATGCTTTGCTTCTAGAAGAATAACCTAGAAATGTTCCTTCTTCACTTTTTCGATCAAACTTACCATTTCTATCATCTTTGTGTACATAGCATCTACTTCCAAAGATTTTAAAATAACTTACATTAGGTTTCTTGTCATACCAGATTTCATAAGGTGTCTTCAAAGTTCCTTTCTTCAGTTGTACTCAGTTCAGGGTGTAAACTACAATGCTTATTGCTTCTCTCCAAAATGTTTGTGGAACTTTCTTTGCAATCATCAGGGTTCTGGCACAATCCACAATAGATCTATTTCTTCTCTTCGCTATCTCATTTTGTTGTGGAGTTCTCGGTGCAAAGACTTGTCTTTTTATACCATGATCATTGCAGAATAAGTTGAACTCATCAGAGGTAAACTCTCCTCCTCTATCTAATCTAAGACATTTCAGTTGTCTTCCTGTTTCATTTTCAACTCTTGCCTTGTACCATTTAAACATTTGAAAAGCTTCTAATTTTTCTTTTAAAAACATTACTGACATCATCCTTGAGTAATCACCCACAAATAATATGAAATATTTATCACCATAATAACTCTGAACTTTCATAGGACCACAAAGATCAGTATGCACAAGATCTAAAATTCCCTTAGAAGTGTAGGACTTACTTGTAAAGCTTGATCTTTTCATCTTACCCATCTGACATACTTGGCACATAGCATTCTCAAGTTTCTCAAGACTTGGTAGACCTCTTACTCAGTGCTTCTTACTTATTTTGATCAGATTATCAAAATTTACATGACAAAACCTTTTATGCCATAACCAGGTATCATCTATCTTTGCATATAGACACTTATTCTAAGTTGAGTCAAGGTGAAATGTGTTACCTTTTGTTTGTGTCCCGGTAGCAACTAACTTTCCATGCTTGTCATAAACTTTGACAATTCCTTTTTGAAACTCTATTCGGTAACCTGTGTTGTTTAGATGTGCTACACTCAACAAATTGTATTTCAAACCTTCAACCCAATAAACATCATTACATTTAGCATTGTCAAGAAGTGTTATGTATCCTTTACCTCTTACCGGACATGGTGCATCATTACCAAATCTTACATAGCCTCCATCATAATCTTCTAATATAACAAACTTGTGTTTAATACCTATCATGTGATGTGAGCATCCACTATCTATGATCCAAGAATCATTAGTATTTATATGAGATATTAAAGCTTTTTCTTCATGCCTTTCTTCATCTAATCCATCTTTGATAGCCACATAAACAACTTCCTTTGTATCAGTTTCATCTTATTTATCATCATTAGATTCCTCATCAGCTATTAGGCATGTCTTTTTATCTCTTCTCCTGAAGTCTAGGTGTCTTCTGTAATGATTATCTTTCTGTCTATCATCTCGGTAATCTCTCTTTTCACTAGATTCTTTGTCAGGATAGTTAGAAGCCATATGTCCAATTCTATCATGGTTAAAACATTTCAAAGACAACTTTCCTTTGTACTTACCTTTTCCTCTCGGTAGCCTTCTGGCTAATAGTGCTTCAAACTCTTCTTGCTTTCTGATTTTCTCATACAGTTTATGTACCTCTTCCATGTTTTTGTGAAATCTTTCACTTGCTCCACTGTGATTCCCTTCAGAATACTTATACTTTCTATCATTGTAATCATCAGATTCATCAAGATGAAAAGAACTAAATGCAGACTCAACTTTATTTACCGATGACCCACTATTATCAAAGTTACTTAGCTCAAATGCATGTAGCTTACCAATATTAGCATCTAAAGAAAATGGCATATTGGGTACAGACCTCAATTCATTGATTTCAGAGACTCGGATTGCATAAGCTGGTAGAAGGGTTCTCAATAACTTACTTGTTACATCTTTTTCTTCAATAGTTCCTCCTGCTCCTTTGATTTGATTGATAATCTCCTTTAATCTTGTACTGTACTGGGTTATGTTCTCACCTTCATTCATCCTCATAGATTCAAGTTGTCCTCTTAGACTATCCACTTTTGCTCTTTGAACATGTTCATCTCCACCATACATAGATATGAGCTTATCCCACATTGCCTTTGCATCATTGCAGCCTTCTGGGTCATTAAACTCTGAGTCGGTCAATGTAGATGTTATTTCAATCATTGCTTGAATATGTTCTTTCTTTGCCTTTATCTCTTCCATTGTCAATGGATAGGTGCTAGGTGTAACGAAATCATTCTCCAGATAATAGACAACATATTATCCAATTCCTGATAAGTGCAGCTTCATCCTTTTCTACCATGTAGAGAAACTTGACTTGTTCAGCTTCAGTGCATCCCTCTTATACATCTTTGGATCTTTGCCTCAAGTACCTTTAAACTTTTTCTCCCAGAGTCCAAAGCTCTGATACCAATTGATAGTTCTAATACTAATATCTTTAGTAAAGATGTCAAGCTAACAAGATGAGAGGGGGGGTTGAATCATTCAAACTTAATCTTCCATAAAAAAAACAGATTCAACATCGGTAAACTTATCAGAAAAATAGTAATGCATGCAGACTCATAAACAAATAAGATCACAAAACATATAACACCAAATTTAACGTGGAAACCCAAATAGGGAAAAACCACTATGGGATTTTAGACCTACTAAGAAATATACTCTTCTAGAGTATGCTCAGTTAAAAGCAAATCCTGTTAAAGATTACAAACACATTGCTAGATGTGACCTGGTTAAGGGATTTCCCTCAGATCTGTTAGGATCTTCACCTTGTTAGAAGTGACCTTGTTAAAGGATTTCAAACACTTAATAAGAATGTCACCTTGCTAGAGGGTTTTACAAATAAGCCTGTTAAGTCCACTCGGTTAAGAGATTTTCTGTTACTTCACAAAATAACAGTAATAAAAATTTATCTGCAACTTCACATCTAAAAATGCTAAAGAAAATTCTTATTTGCTCAATACAATCTAGTCATAGGACTTATCTTGTCCCTCTACTAGGCTCTATACTCTATTATCAAAATAGGTCTTCAAGCTTCTGTGCTCGGTAATCACTATGTAGCATTCCTGTGCTTACACTTGCCTGCATACATTGTTTATCAACAATTCCTTATTTATAAACAATTTGCTAACCGCTTAATCTCCTTGATCACATTTCCCATGATCAATTATAGCCATCAGATCTTCAATCTTGACTAGGTTCAATGTATCCTTTGATCTGAAAACGTTTTACCCCACCTTGGAACTTGCATACATTTCTTGGAACTTGTGCTAAGGTATTGCGGTTCAATCTAAGCTGTAGATCTTCCTGTCGATCTTTCATTGCCATAGATCCTTAACAAACTTCATGCACGGCTTACCAATCATTTAATAAACTCCATCTCATCAGCTTCCTTCATTAAATAATGCTTTTATTCATTTAATGCATTATGTTATTACTCAGTTGCAACTCGGTAAATACTAAACTTCATTCGGTAGACATTCCGCCTTCATTAACCAGTAGCGATAACCTTAGGGTTTACCAACTAGGTTCCTTAGGGTTTACTGACTAGGTTCTTTGCTCGGTAACATAGTATAGTATTAACCTTACAAACAATAGCATATGTAGGATATCAAAACAATCTAAATATGATGATCTCATCATTGTCTAACTCGGTAATAGTTGCCTATTGAATAACTTATTCCTCCCCTTATTCATCACATTCTTTCTATGTCTTTTACCGACATCTTAACTCTTTTCAAAACATATTTCTTAAGATATGGCAACATCATACTGAATTAGAAAATCAATTTCTTGACATCAATGACAAAATAGTAATATTAAGACAGTGAACATCCTTAATCAGTTATATCCATAGTCATCAACAACCTTCTCAATATCCTTATTGAAATGCCAACAATCTCTCTTGTCTGTTATAATGCCAACAACATATCATTCCTTTGTCTGTTTTGAGGGAATTTCTTTCTGATGCAATTCGAGTCCCCGAGAAATCTGTCCAAGGATATGAACAAAAAAGGGGTCATTACGGACAAGATAATAAATATTGCACATTGAAAAGAAACAAACTCTAATCTGCCTATTATGTTCGTTATGCTCGGTGATGAATCTTAAGCATTTCAAATCCAGTGAATAGGTTTAGGTTGCATTTTGCATATCATTTTGCATTTCATTCTGTATTTTATGAATTTAGAGTGATTTCAGTGTGATAATAATGATCTCTTTATCTTCTGAATGAGAGCTGGAAGCTTCATCATTTCTTCGCTAAGTGGTCTCCTTTTCATTATTTCTTTGATCGAGTACTTGTGTTTTGAGATGTTAACTTCATACATAAACATCTTACATAGATTCATTCATTTCATTATTAATCATTTGCATTCATCATATTGCATACAAAAATGAAAAAATTGCATTACTCATTATTACTCATTCGCATTCATCTATTTGCATCTGAAAACAAAGAAAAAAATAGACATCCATTATCATTTTCATTACATACATCCATGCTAAAAAAGAAATGCATACATATAGAATAAAGCATATAGAAAGATATCTCATAAATCGATTGACACAAGTACAATGAAGTCAAATTAGATCTCATATATATATATATATATATATATATATATATATATATATATATATATATATATATATATATATATATATATATATATATATATATATATATATATATATATATATATATATATATATATATATATATATATCAAGTCTAAGAGTACAAAATGATGTCCAATGACATATACAAACTCCCATCGGAGCAAGAATCATATAGGCTACAAAAAATAGATGTGGCTACAAAAAATATCTCAGCTACAAAAATGAATATCTAGCTAGCACCCTCTCCCTCATCACCAAGTGGAGGAGGAGCCTGATGCCCGAGATCCTGACGAGGTGCCTGAGCTCCCTCTGATTGTGCCATATACTACGAGTAGGGTATCACTTGCTACGCAATAGGAACTGCGACACTATATGTTGTCACATAGTAGGCTACCCTACTAGTCTGGTGAAGAACCTCCTGTCACAAGGCCTCTATCTTTGTCCTCAACTCTACTCTTAGTGCTGTGATCTAGCAATCACACTCGGCCCTCACCTCAGCAAGTTGTCGGTCTCGCTTCGCTAGTTGAGTCTGAGCCACTATCAACTATGACTGCAGCTCTACAAGACGTGCTCTCATTGACCACCCTGCATCAGTCCTCTGCTCTCTCGCAGGCTCTCCACCCCCATCTCCACTTGCAGCTCCACCTTGCTCATCCCTCTGCTGCCGACCCTATCTTAGAGCTGCTCACTCCTCCTTAGTCCCACCCAGTCTCACTTCTACATGCCCTAGGGATCCGCCCTCACCCCTCTACTGTCCACCCTCAGCTAGAACCCTGCTGCTGCTAGCAGCAGGATCTCCACCTATCTGCCGCGGAGCCTCGGCTCTCTATCCCTGTCCCTACCTCTAGCCCTGTCCATATCCCTACATGGGGGCATCATCCTCAACATCCTCAATATGAGGAGCCTACTCTGCTAGATCCGTAAATCGAGGGAATGGATGCTGCTGAAACCAATCCCTGAACTGGGGAAATACCCCCGCATCTGCCACATCGTCTAGGTAGTCCCATCTTAGTCACTGAAGACCGATCAGCTCCTACATAAGATAGCCTGAGTGACCACCCACGTCTCTCCTCATCAGCATACCTGACATATGCTGTAAACTCCTAGGATATCCCCTAAGGCCGGCCATACTGCCTCATCACCCGTGAAATGATGAATCGCTCAACAATGGTCTGTGATCTCCTAATGAGAGGGCACGTAACAAAAAGGTCCCTACGAACCAACTGCCAGTCATCCCATGGCTCTAAACCTCTATACGGTCTCCACACTACAGCTATCTAGTCATCAAGCTACCGCCGCAAAAAATTTGTCTTGTCCAGATGGGGTTGTGTAATATATCCGACATACCTATATATCATCGACTGCCCAGACTCTCTATTGTCCTCTACTATCGGCCAACAAAAGAGAAGGTTGTCACAAGCCCACACCTGTAAAATATACACACCCACGACCATGCTTCTGCCATCTCTATACACAATCTCATGTATCTCTTGATACATGTGTGCCAAAATGCATGAACCCCAACCAATCCTCTGAGGGGTCTCCATCAATCTCTCCAGCATCCGACCCCATGCACACTGGAAACCCTGTTGCCCTCTATTTGGCATCAGAAAACAATCAATAAAACCTGCTAGAACACATGCCAGCTAAAACTCCTTACTATATCTGCTCATGATAATGTCCCAACTCATGGAACAGGTCAAAATGTCTGGATCCCTGAATACGTGCCTAACCGCCTGTAGTCTAAGTAACAACATGGTATCATAATACACCTTATCCCCAGCAAAAGGGATACAAAGGATCCTGTACACATCCATGAGAGTGATGGTCATCTCCCCCACTAGCAAATGAAATGTGTTATGCTCTGAATGAAAATGCTCAACCAATGCTATGAGCATACCATGATTAACATGGATATCTGGCAAACCAAAGAAATGAGTCAAACCACATAAATCAACCTGAGCCTGCTCAACCTTAGATAAATGTCATACTAACATCATGGTGGGAGGATATACACATCTAAAAAGCACAGGAGGTAATTGAACCTGCAAAAAACCCAACACGAACATTAGTAAACATTTCAAATGAGCCTAGAAGAGAAATAAAACATCACACAAATCTAACTAAGTCAAGTGAAAAATTAAATTTTCAAGTTTAGACCCTTAAAAATGCTCACTGTTCCCTGAACAACAAAACACAAAGGGGCAACATCTCGTACGAGTTAGGAATGGCTCTCGTATGATAAAATATTCCCAAACAACAAATTATTACATCCCGCCTGACAATATAGTCTTTGTACAAACGTGTCGTACGACACGAGGGTAGGGTCCGAACGACAAATATAATGCTCTCAAATGACAAAATAAAATATGCAAGTTACTCGTATGAGACAGGATCCTGTCTCGCACGATAAAACGTGAAACCCGACCCCAAACATGCAAAAAACTTGAAAAATGAACAAAAAAATTCAAAATTGAAAACATAAAGAGGCTTAAGATCGATCACTTACCGTTGGCTCATAGTTTTGGGGTCGATTATGTCTTCTCTAGCGCTCGAATCGATGCTCACGAGTAGGGACCACCATTTTTCTCGCAGAAGGGTTTTTGAATTTTCAAACTTGGAGGGTTAAAATGAATTGAAAATGACACTTTTGTCCCATATATAGCCAAAAACCTAATTTTTCAATTTGCTCCGATGGTCATGAAAATTGTACCATTAGCTAATTTGCCTGCTCTAATTCCATTTTCAGGATCAAAATCAAAATTTGAGATCATTTTTCTAGTCAATTTCACAATGTTGACCACTTAGTGCTCTTTTCATCAAATGCTCATTCTTTCTTCATAATTGCGCTCAATTTCAATGCTGAATCTCAATTTCAATTCTACACATCAATTTTGCAATCATTTCAACATCAATGTGAAATTTTCAAAAAATTCCTCTGAAATCGATTTGTTCTCAAATAATTTATCATCGCTCAGAATTGCCTATAATCATTACCCTCGCTATCTTTCGATTTTGCTCTCGAGGGGGCATACTCATGACCTTATGACCTCACATCTTCACAATCGAGAAAATTTTCAAATCTTCATCAAAAGTCGAGCAAAAATATTTTCAATTTAAAAAAAAATTAAATCAAATCCTTATTTCTAAGGGGCATCTCATCTTCATCGCTTCATATCAAGTTGAGATCTCTCGATCATCTGAATCGAATCAATCGCTAGGGGCATATCAGTTTCATCGCTTTATATCAAGCTGATATTTATCTTCTTTTGAATTAATCTCTTAACGTTAATCAATTGCATCACTTTTCATCAAGCTGATTATTCGTTTAAACTCAATCAAGGGTTTAAAGAGAACCTTCAATCACACTCAATCTAAGAAAGTGTTCAGTATTCATTGCTTTGGATCAAGCTGGACAGTTTATCTTTGCTCATCGTATCTTGATCCATCAAGTTCAAAATCAATTTTTATCTTCGCTCACTGCATCTAAGTTCAATCAAGTTCTAGATCAGTAAGATCTCCTTCTTGATCAATCAAATTCAAGTTTGGTATCTTTTGTTTTCGATCGTTCCTAAGTTCAATCAAGTTAGGGATCGGTATCACTTTAGTCAGACTTTATTTAGCTTCTTCGCTTCGAATCAAGCTAAACACCTCGCTTTTCATCTAGTTCATGATCAATCAAGTTCAAAACTAGTATCTCCTAGACATCAACTATTCTTTGTGTTAGGCCCAATATGGAAAGCTAATGTACTGAGAGGGGAGGGGTGAATCAGTACTCCAAATCCTTTTCTCTTCAATAACCTTACTGTTATACATAAACAGAATAGTGCAGTAACATAAAACAAAACTATAATCAACAGATAACATTCATACATGATTCACTCCATAACACATATATTTTGGTCATGTAGAAACTCTTGGTTAGAGAGAAAAACTGTGGTGGGGATGGCACCCACAACTTCACTACTGCAATAATAAAGAGTGCTCGGTTAGAGCTACATATTTAGCTATTTTTGATAGCTTGCCCTATTAGGAGTAACAAGATCTGTTAGATCTACCTTGCTAAAGGATTTTACAACACTATATATATGTTGCACCTGGTTAGAGGATTTACAATTTATAGACTTGATTAGAGTCTTTTACCCTATTAAAGGTTTCTCTTACAACTTCAAAATATTACAATAAGACTTTACAAATATCTGCAACTTTACATCTGAAATGCTATAGCAGATTCTATGTGCTCAAAATAAGATTACCTTGCCTATAGCATACCTCGGTAACTCATAAAGTAACTCGGTAAATCCTTCTGTTTACTCTGTTCCTCGACTGTTCTCTGATAACCTTCTCCGTGACCTCAGTGTCTCTGTAATAGTCATAATACTCTGTGATTTCTCATGTATCACATAAGTCTTGCTTCATACACATATGCACACACATTTCTCACATTCACATATATTTCTAACCCTAAATTCATGTTGTATAAATAGACTTCTTATGTCGGTGATTTGATTCATTTGCTTCGATCTTACAAACATGATTTCTCGAATAAATAACCATGCAAAATATTTCATTGGTTAGATGACCTCAAAATTATACAAAATCTGTATGTGCAATTTCCAACGTGATAACGGTTCTATGTGCCTCGATCTTGTAACACGTTTTCATATGTGTGTCCAAGTTCAATGAATCTGGTAACACGTTTCACTCAATGTATATCAACTCGGTGAGTTAATTATACCACTTGGTAGTCATGAACCTTTACTCGGTAAACAGCTCGGTGAATACTGTGTTCTGTGACTACTTTCTTCAGTGACCGACTAGATTGTTCATACCGACTTCTCTGTGTGTACCAACTGCATGATTCGGTAATACTAACAGACAATAATATATAGAATGACTTTGTATATAAAACTAATGGCAATTTGATAAGTAGTAACAATCTCCCCTTTTGACATTAGTTGAGATGTTTGACAAAAACTACTTTCAAAGTCATTACTCAAAAATCTGTATACTTTACAAAATTTGACTAAACATGCAGTATATACATTAGTCATTGAAATAGTATAATCAAATATACTCCCCTTATCAATATGTTGTACAAAACTCTATAATCATTGTTCTTTCCTCTGTTCATTGCTTGGTTCACTGCTCTTGGATACTCTGCATATTCTACTCATTCTCTGCTCGATATACTCCCCTTGTATACTACACTCCAGTTGTTTGATTCTTTGAATACTATACACTCCCCCTATGTACTTTGATGCTATATATACTCTTGATGATATACTCTAATATACTCCCCCTTTTTGACAAACATCAAAATTTAGTTACTATTGGGAGGTGGCAACTGATCAAAAATGGATTTGTACTTTGTCTTGGCTTCAGTGAGAGCAACAGAGAGTGCATCCTCCATTAAAGAATTATGTGCATTAATATCAGCCAATAATGAAATTAAGCCATCTAAAGTGCTTCCCTCTTTTGTAGTAGAGAGATAAGTGGCCCGATTTAGCTGTTCTTGAATGGATGAAAGATGAGGAAGGAATAATGTTTGAAGTGTCATTATGTCCATCTTGATCTTGTGTTCTTCATTCCTTAGTTCCAATTGTTGAGCCATGAGCTGTTGTAGCTTAGTATAAAAATTCTGAGCTGAATTGGGCTCGGGGGTCAACTTATTTGAGAGATTGGTGATCTCTTTCTCAATTGCTTCTATTTTATTCTTAATGTCCTTTAGAAATAAAGAAAATGTGCAGAGTTTCTGAAATAATGAAAGAATGTGCTTGAGTTGAGGGGACAACTCAGCAATAAATTTGACAAGTTTTACCTTGCCAACAAAAATGGATTTTTGTACTTCCTCTATCATTTTAGCAGTTAGCTCCTTGTCTTTTAGTTTGCTCAAGTATTCAGATGCATCTACTCCAGATGTCTCAATCTAATTTAGGAGTTCATCCGACTGAATATGGATGGTTGCATCAGTTGATACTGTAGCTGAAGGTAACATATCTGATAGTAAGGTCTTTACCTTCTAAAGTACTTTATTCTTCTTTTGTATGGCCAGTTGCTTCTCCTATTCGGCCTTTGCTTTGCACAGTTCACCGAATTCAGTGAGTGCTTGCCCTTTCAATTTGGAGATGTCTACATTGGGCAACACTATCGATTTTGATAAATCAATTTTGAAACTATGCTTTTTCAACTTCTTTTCTTTACCTTTCACCTGGTGAACCACTACAATAGCTTGAGAGGCTTGACAACCCTAGGTAGGTTGCTCGGTAGAGACAACACTTTTGTCGGTTTCTTTAGCCTCGGTAGTGTCCTTCGGTGTCTCGGTGCTTGGTGTCTCAGCTGTAACATTTTCCATGCTAGAAAGTGCTTGAGAGGTTTGTTCTTGTGAAGTACCTTCTATTGTAGACTTTTGACCTTCGGTGCCTTCACCTATAGCCTGAGGAGCTTCGGTTGTAGCAGGTTGATTGATCGGTGGGTAAGGCTGAACTTGTTCCAAAACAGATTCACTGGAGACAAGTTTTGCATAAGCATTGCCTTCTATCATTTCTTGTTCAGGTGCCTCTGCATTCATGATATCTTCATCTATTTGAATGGTGTCAGCAGGGTCTTGCTCAGTGACACCAGGCTCTTGGTCAGTGACATCGACTATTTCCATTGTAGATTGTTCACTAGCATTCTTTCTTCGAAAGATGGTCTTCCATTGCTCTTTTGTTTCTTTCTCCGCTTCTATATACAGGCCATTCATCAATTTCAAGGCCTTTTGTTCTACTGTAAATTGAGATTGGTTGTTTGTCAGATGTTCTTTTATTTCATCAACCAACATATCAAGAAAGAGATACACCAAACTTCTTTCTCTAATTTGTTTCTCTGAGTCTAGGGCATATTGTCATCTGGTTTCAATATGTGCATATAATTCCTTAGGAATAGAATTACATACTTCTAATGGGACCACTCAGAATTTGAGAAGTGTACAAATGATAGCTTCTTCAATTTGCCTCTTTTCATCAGCAGTTCTAGATTCATATTTGACAAATCTGAATCCACCAAATCCACTATATTCCTTTAGATTATGACAAAAAATTTCTAGACTATGTACATCTACCTTCTTGCTTTTCACAATTTGAAATTTATTTGCATCTTCAAATTTGGTATCACTCGACTCTTTTGGCAAAATGAGTCTCTGAGTAGATTTCTTGTAAGTTCTAATTACCTTAGGAATGACAATAGTCTTTTGTTTCTTACTCGGTGATGCAGCAGATGCCCTTGTGTTAGGTCTCTTTGTTGGAGGGGTCGGTAGGGCCATTGAAGTGTCTTGTTTCTTTCTCTTCAACACTTTTCCCTTAGGTAATTCGGTGCTAAGTGTTATGGCTACATCTTGGGCTTCTGTCTCCTCTTCGGTGATGGCTAGAACTCCTTTGACAGGTGTGGAGGAAGACTCTTCTCCAAATTTCTCAGTTAATGCCTTAATCATCTTTGTAGCTTTTCTTGTAGCCTTAGGTACTACAATGCTCATTTTTACTTTTTCCTTCCTTTCTTCATAGGTTCCATACCTTAGCTTGGTAGTATGCCTTGGCAATGATAGATAGGCATCAATTTGCTGTTGTGTGATATCAAAATCAATCTCATAACCCATAGGTGACAAAGATTGAGTCCTCGGTTCCATAGCATTCACATAACAGTAATCAGTGTCAACCTCAAAACATATTTCATCTTTGTATTTTTCTACCAGTTGTGGTGGAATCTAGTACTTGTTATGCATTTTCTCTTGGAACTTGCTGAAGTAATCATCCATTATATCATTAAAGTTATCACCTAACTTCTTGATGAAGTCATTGATCTAATGGGTGATTGGTCGGTGTAGTTCCCAAACAACTTTACTGACTGTTGGAAAAAACTTCTCAAAGTAGAAAAACATACATACAAGTAGTGATCCAAATTTTAGAGTGTTTGTCGTGTTGTTCTTCTTCGGCTTCCTGATTGTGTTCAAATTTTCAAACAAGTTCTTCAGCAATACTTTACACAAGTCAATTTTCATGCCTTTCTTAACAATTTTGTATGCTAAGTCCACTACTGCACAAGGTACACTATTTTCCCTTGCCGATTGGAAGAAATAGTAACCAATTACTCTAATGGCAAATTTGAGTTCAAGATCAGTGACATTGTTTACAACTTCAGACCTCTATAATCTGGTTCAACTCCAGTCAAACTAATCAATTCCTTCTATGATATCATTTTCTGTGCTCAGGCATGATCATAGATAGGATAACCGGTGATCAGATGAACGATTTCTTTAGTGATCTTAAACGGTTTCTCTTGTAGCCACATGAAATCATCATGCACTCAGCTTAGTACAAACTTGACCCACTAGGGTTTGAACACACGGGGATAGGTTAGGGCTTCAGTCAATCCCTTGATTTTGATATGCTCATACTTGCTATCCATTTTACCATCTGTGCACAATTCATCATATGCATCTTTGATCTCAACATGACCGAGTTATTCAACATGACATTTTGTGAAGAATCTTACATCCTCGACTAACAAGACTCGATCCGAGATGAGTGAAAAATCAGTTTTATCATCCAGTTCAGATGCAATTTTGGGAATCAAAGAGTATTTTAGTGAGGGCTTTTCTAAATTTGTAACAACAATGGGGTCTTGGATCTTAGATGCCATTTTGATTTCAGATAAAAATTGACACAGGAACCTTAGGGTTTGAGAACTTAACAAACGACAGATGCTTCACACTCAACTAATAACAACTTAATGAGTTTGGTAAACCAGCTTAGCAATGCAATGAGATTTGATGTAAATACCTTAGATTTTGCTTTGAAGATGGTTTGATCGCCTTGATTCGCTCTACTCTGCTTCTCAAAAACTTAGTGAATGAAAATGACCACGAAAAACCTTTTAAGTACTCAAAAATACCTTATCGAGCTCCGTGCAAGTTAGGTCAAAGACATTAAATGCACTCGGTTCACTTAACTTTCTTTCCCTTTTTTTTGCACTTTAACCGAGTAACCAGATTTCTTTCATATACCGACTTGACAGGCTTCCTGAATTCATCGACTTAACAGTTTTCCTGTAAAGTGCTCCAAAAGACTTTGATAGAATTTCAAACTTACTACTACATCTTACTATGCAGATTTTGAATTCAGTACATACTAAAATAGGAACTCTTTAAGATTTAACCTTGTGAGAATGCAGTCCCTTCATACCTTTACCGATTAATTTGGAGTGGGAGCACCTAGCTCGGTAGGTAAGGTGCTTTCTTTATTTGACACAATTTCCTTCTTTCTCCAAATCATCTTTAATTTGTCTTTTATTTCCTCGGTGTCTTCTCTAGGTTGATCTCTGCAATCTCCAGCCAAGTGTCCAACTTTGTGACAATGAAAACATGCCATACCAGGATTTCTCCATGATCTTCGGTTATTCATTCCAAACCTTATAAAGCAGTTGGCACTTATATGTCCATATCTTCCACAACATTCACACCATATCCTTGTATTGTAATCCCATGGTACTATAGATTATTGTCGGTAAGGATCTGTGTGAGTTCGGTAACCTCTAGTATTTGCTCAGTGTGCAGACCACATGTGGTTTTAAACCAATACTGACTACAATTGGATGATTAAATCCAATGATAATGTACTACTCAAAATAGCATCTTATGCTGGATTTAGTACCAGTTTAGCTCTGATATGCCTTCTTCAAACCTTCCTTCAATCTTGAATGATGTCTGCATGTATAGCTCTACTGATATTCGCGTATACCAAATATAATCCTTTTTCCAAATCGCATATCAATCGCAGTGAGCTCTAGGCGCTTGGCCTTTCTGCATGTGCAAACCCCATATTGTACACACATACTATCTGCAATAGTATCATCTGATTGTGGGTAAGGTTTCCTACCATGGTTTTTCCCCTTACAGGGTTTCCACATACAAATATTGGTGTTATATGTTGTGGATGTTATTGTCTTTCTATTTCATGTATTAATCTTTACCGGTACTGCAATTAACTGATAAACTATCTATCGGCATAAAGTTTGGTTAAGTTTATTTTGATTTGAATCTATTAGACAACTGATTCACCCCCCCCCCCCTCTCAGTTGTCTCCGGGACCTAACACTAACTCTTAAGTCACCAATAGCTCCCCGACCTATCCCTTCTGAAGCCAAATTCCAATAAAATCCCTTCATCTTTTTGAGTCTGACCCATCTGGATTCTTCTGTAGCTACACCATAGGGTTTGTTTGAAATCCTGCATCCCAACAATGGCCATATGAGGATAGGGGCTGAAAGATCAAGGGTAGCCAGCCATTGTTTTTCATCCTTCCCAAATGGATGTATTTAGGGGCTCTCTGTATAGTTGCATGAAAATTTGGTAGTGAATAAGGTTCACCCTATTTCAAGTCCTTTGGCAAATTATTCCAACATTGAATCAGGCAGTCAATTGCAGCTGTCATACTGGTAATTGTATCAATCTTAGCTTCCAATTCTTCAATCTTATCATCCCTCCTTTTAATTTCCCTTTGTTTCTTATCAATGATTCCATGTAACCTAGCCCTTTATATCTCCCACTGCCTATAAAATGTTAATGCAATAGACAAGCTAGTGAGAGATGATCGAGGTCTGATAGTTGTTACCTTAGGGCATGGAATT
Source organism: Cryptomeria japonica (assembly GCF_030272615.1). Taxonomy (NCBI): domain Eukaryota; kingdom Viridiplantae; phylum Streptophyta; class Pinopsida; order Cupressales; family Cupressaceae; genus Cryptomeria; species Cryptomeria japonica. Next base: position 32,536,996 of record NC_081411.1, on the reverse strand, counting down.
TCTTCAGCAGGGTCTTCAAATTGTTCTGCCACATATGCCAGACTTGAATGTCTATTAACGCCATGTTCTTCCTAGATTTTACCCTCTGCTGGATTCTCATGTTCTTCCTCTGATGTTTCAACTAAAATAACCTCTATTGCATCACCCATTGGATGAACTTTTTGTGTACTAATCTGGGTCCTTCTTTCATATACCTTTGGAGTAGCTATAGGAACGGTTTCTCCTAGAGGCTTTGCTGTAGGAGTATTTCCCTTTGGCTTATGTCTCTTGGCTGCAAGAGAAACTTGCGATGCTTGAGGCTGAACCATAGTTTCATCTTCTGCATCAATTGTTTCTAATTCTTTCCCTTTTCTTTTAGAAGATGACGCTCCACTTTCGAAATAATTGGAGGGTTGCACAATGTTTGTTTCCACCATCTCTTCCTCTATCATAGTCAAATCTTCTTTGGCAATAGGAGGTTCATTTCCTACAGAAATTATAGGAGATGAGGGTTGTTGGCATATGAACCGGTATGACGACATGATGATATTGTATTTTGTCATTGATGTCAATATGCTGAAGAGAGAACCGGTATATTGAAGTAACCAACTTGCAAGAGAACTGGTATGATGTTGTGAACTGGTATATGTGAAAAAGTGAAGTGGTATGTCTGTCCAAGTGAACCGGTATGTTGGAATGTAAACTGGTATATGCAATGTGGTATTACTACTGGTTGGTAGTCTTAGCTTCAGGGTTTCCGGTTGAAGTGTTCCAAGCCTGTGTGATTCAACTGATGGCATTGTGTGATGAGTTAGCATTGTAATGAAGAATAGATTGTGTTTCCACGTCAGCCTTGTGTGCATGAAGGAGATTGACCCTATCTACCTCGGGAATGTGCAAAGTCTCTATAAATGGTGGAGAATGTGTGATGGGCTATCAGCCTCCTAGAAGTGGTGAAGAACGAATGATGGAGAACGTCTTGAGATCTGTTCAAGACTGTTGTAATCAATGCAATATGTTCAATGGTTAGGATTGAACCGACTGAATTGCTTACCCTAAATGTTTAGGGTTTAGGGTTTATGCTAATGACCTATCTGTTTCCTATAAGGCCGATGTTGTTCTTCATGTTGAGGTTGTTGGCAAATGTTGTGTGTGTATCTAAGTGTAGAGATATGTGATTCTTGCCAGACCAGATAAGAGAATAGATACCTACAGAGTGTGATTGCAGAAGGAAGGAACTAAAGTGGATCTGCATTGGCATTGAAGTGCTTTTACCAGATCATTGTATTACCTGTTGACCTCTAACCACTTCAATAGTTGGAAAATCCCTTAACAGAGTAGCTTTAACCAGCTTGCTGTAAAATCCTTAAACAGGGTGACTCAAAATCATTGAGTTCTTAAAATCCTCTAACAAGGTAACCTTTAATAGGGTTTAACCCTTAACCGGGTACTTTAGCAATCCCATAACCGGGTGATCCCTAGCAAGATCAGTTTGTAACAGAACCTATTGTAAAGTCTTTAACCGGACTACACTCCTAACAGAGTGGTATTCAAAAGGGTTCAAAGAACAACTTGTGGGTATTCATCCCCACCGTGGTTTTTCCCAGTTGGGTTTCCACGTGAAAAATCTGTGTGTCATGTGTAATGCATTTTCATGTGATGATTAGTGTTTTCTGTTAAGTAGTAGTGCATGCTAGTCCATTGATTATTTTATGTTTGATGATATACTACCTGTCTATGCTTGTGAATGAAGTGAAAAGAAGATGCTAGGTGAAGTAAAGATCTAAGTGTTAGCCGGTTTACACTTGTCACAGTCATTCTGTGTTTTACCGGTTGTGCCCTATCTTAGACCGTGATACTATTTTCCAGTTAGTGTAGTTTTTGTTGTTTGAGTTGTTGAGGATAGTTTTTGCCTGTATTGATTCACCCCCCCTCTCAATACCAGTTTGGTACTATCTGTTCATCATTATTCATCAATTGGTATCAGAGCTTCCTCTAGGTCCTCTATGTTGTAAGCTTAACCACTTGAGGAAAAGATCCTATTTTGATGATGAAGAGGGAAGGTCCAAAGTTGAACAGAGAGAACTTTAAGATATGAAAGGACAGAATGAAGATATACATCAGAAGCATGGGTGCTCAACACTGGAGCTATGTTGAGAATGCTTATTTTATCCCTACCGGTACCCTCTCTGATGATCAAAAGAGGGAGATTCAATAGAATGGGCAAGTCATGGAAGCCCTAATCAACAGTTTATTTGACATTGAGTTTATTGATGTTCAGGATAAAGAGAATCCCAAAGAAGTATGGGATGCCCTTGAGAATATCTATGGCGGTGAAGAGCATGTGAAACAAGCTAAGGAAGAAAGACTTAGGGGAAAGTTTGAAGACATGTGGATGATTGAAGGAGAGACCATTCAACAATATGGAATAAGAATCAAGACTGTTGTTGGAGACATCAAGAGTGCAAGAGGTAAAATAGATGAGGCCACTATTGTTAGCAAAGTCTTGAGATCCTTGTTACCAGTCTATGCAATAAGGGTTGCTACTATTCAGGAGTTGAGGTCTATAGACAAGACAAAGGTATCCCTAGACTCTATCATTGCTAAGTTGACTGCATATGAGCTAAACAATTATGATGGTAGTATTCAGAAGATTGAATCGTCCTTTAGAGCATCTGCTGCACCATCTAGAAAGGGAAAAGAAGCTAGTACCAGCTGTGAACCAAGACAAAGCAGAGAAATGGATGATGAGGAGATCCTGATGGAATTTGAAGCTCTTCTTTCCAAGACACTTCCTAAGGGAACCGGTAAATACAGACGTAAGCTCCCTTTGAAATGCTTTTCTTGTAACTAGATAGGACACATTGCTATAAACTGCCCTAATGGTGATAACAAGGACAAACCAGAGAGGTTCAAGAAGTTTAAAGGAGGAAACTGGAGAAACTATTTGTAGTAGTTGATGAAGGTGTCACTGATGAGGAAAGTGAAGATATTGTGTTTGTAGCTGTAGACACCTAAAAATGGTCAAACGCTTGCGAGGTCATACTTTAACATTTACGCATTGCCTCATTTTAGGTTTTTGCGTCGCATTAACATTTCTCCTATGTCACGCACTTGGTCTTTATCATTTGCGAACATCGAGTCATTCTTCTATATTCATCTCGTCCTCGAATTTGGTCTTGTCGACAACATTATCCAGTCATGATTTTGATCGATTTTATCTTGTTGCATCAATGAGCGTGCTTATTTGTTATCATTTTGGACATCGTCAATCCTAATTAGGGTTTTGTCCTCTTTTCAAACTTGTCGTTTTACGATCGATTTGTCATCGATCGTGGTCATTGTTTGATCTTGTCATTTTGCGATCGATTTGTCATCGATCATGGTCATTTTCAATCTTGTCGTCTTGCAATCCATTTTGTCATCGATTCTTGTCTTCTTGTCGATCTTGTCATTTTGCGATTGATTTGTCATCGATCATTGTCTGTCTCAATTATGTCAATTTGGATCAATTTGTCATTGTTCCTCGTCAATTGGCGCATTTATCAATCAAATCGTTTATCAACACTGGTCATTTATCAATCCAAAATCAAATCAAATCGAGTCAATTATCAAATCAAGACCTAATTTGTCTTCCTTGCATTTCTTCTAAGGTTTTTTTAACCTAATTTGTCATTTCTTCCTCTAGGTTAAATAATTTATTTATTTATCCTAGGTCTTCGTGTCGCAATTAAATGTTTCATTTAATTGGCTAATTAATTATTCCTCTTTTTGTGAATTAATTAATAAATGAAAATTTATTAATTGATTTACCTAATTTCTCCTAACTCCTAATTTTCTAATTTTTCATTCCCTCTTTGTGAATTAATTGATAAATGAGAAATTATTAATTAATTCACTAAGTTCCTATTTTCCTCATTTCTAATTTTCTAATTTCCTATAATTTCATTATTTTCCTAATTCCTAATTTCCACCTATTTTCTAATTTTCTAATTCAAATTCCACCTAATTAACTTGTCTCTAGTTCTCCCTATTTTTGTGCTTCATGCGTCATACTCTTGACATAGAAATTTGTCATAGAACTTCTCTTGACATAGAATTTTGTCATAGAACTTCTCTTGACATAGAAATTTGTCATAGAATTTGTCTTGACATAGCAATTTGTCATAGAATCTGTCATAAAATTGTCATAAGCCTCTTTGCATAGCAACATGTCATAATTTTGCTATTCTTGATTTGAATTTCTATTCGAATCATTATCATGCTAATTTGTCCATTTCTCCAATTTCTCTATAAATTGGATGATCTTCATCAATCAAATCCTTAATTCCTATCAGACTAATGAACTTATGCTTCTAGTACTCTTGAGCTTTTCATCAATCTTGCTTTCAATTGTATGTGCACTTGTAGGTGAGATCCACAAATCCATTGAAGAGGAAAGAAGAACAATGGAGCCGCATGGAAGGAGCATTCAATTCTGCATTTGGTTTGCATAATCTTTCATTTTGAATGCTTTGTTTTCATATCTCTATTGAGTGTGCTTAGAATTAGGTTCATTTGCAATGAGTGCTCTCATGATTGAGTTATCATGTCTAGTGTTTTGATCTACTTGTCTTTGATGATTCCTAATTCCGATGCTACAGTAGCAGTCAAGGAAGATGTGTCAGACAAGAAGGCTCTTGTCTCCTGCTTTGATAATTCCAATGAGTGGATTATTGACAGTGGCTGTTCTCAGCATATGACTGGTGACCGGAGTAGGTTTCTATCTCTGGAAGAGTATGATGGTGGTGTGGTTCATTTCGGTAATGATGCACCATGTATGGTAAAAGGCAAAGGGTCCATCTCTCTGAATGGAAGAAGTAGTGCTGACAATGTGTATTGGGTAGAAGGTCTCAGACACAACCTTTTGAGTGTTGCTCAATTGAATGATAATGGACTCACTCTAGAATTCAAAAATGGAGTGTGAAAAATCAAAGGAAAGAATAGTGAACTGATGGCTACCGGTATGCAGACCAAAGGTAACCTATTTCAGCTAAATGCTAATGTCAGTACATGTCTAATGGCTAAGTTTGAGGATAGCTGGATATGGCATAGGAGACTCTACCATGTAAACTTTGATAATATTGTGAAGGCCAATAAGATCAAGGCAGGTAGAAGATTGCCTATGCTGACCAAACCAGAGAATCCTTTGTGCAGAGAGTGTCAACTAGGGAAAATGTCTTCCTCAACCTTCAAAGGAAAACCTTTCACTGCAGACAATTTACTTGATCTTGTGCATACTGATTTGTGTGGTCCTATGAAAACTAGGAGTGTGCAGGGAGATAGGTATTTTATGATTCTTACTGATGATTGCTCAAGAATGTTGTGGGCCACATTCTTGAAGGACAAGTCTGAAGCCTTTGGAAAATTCAAAGCCTTCAAAGCACTAGTAGAAAGAGAAAGCGATAAGAGGATTAAGTGCTTGAGAACTGATCAAGGAGGAGAATTCACTTCCGACGAATTCAACAAGTACTGTGAAGAGAACGGCATCAAGAGGCAACTATTTACCCCCCGGACTCCATAGTAGAATGGCCTAGCAGAGAGGAACAATTAGACTGTGGTTGAAGCAGCTAGAACTATGTTGATCCAAGGAAAAGTTGCTCACACCTTTTGGAGAGAAGCGGTGAGCACTGCAGTCTACACAATGAACCGGGTACTCATCAAAAAGGGTAAAGATAAAACACCTTATGAGCATTGGACCGGTAAGACACCAGTGGTAAGCTAATTTAGAGTGTTTGGTAGCAAATGTTATAGCAAGAAGAGTGAACATCAGAGCAAGTTTGATGCTAAATGTGATGAGGGAATATTCCTAGGGTATTCCACAAAGAGAAAAGCTCTCAAATGTTTCAACAATAGGACTCAGAGAATTGTTGAAAGAATCAATGTTAGAGTTGATGAAACCTCTAAGAAATCTGAGGAAATTGGCTGTGAGCAAGTAGGAGATGAATCGGTAGTAACCTTCTAGGAACCGGTTGCAAAATAGCCTAGCACCAGTAACAATGCTCCTACACCGGTAGATGCTGATGTTGATGAAGATGAGCATGAAGAAGAAAAACAAGAGGAAATAACTAAGATCATTCCTAGGTATGTAAATCTGAATCATGATCCAAAGCAGATCATAGGAGACAAGGATCCAGAAATTCTTACAAGAAGAAAAGTCAGAGAAAACTCCTGCATGATCTCTGAATTTGAGCCTAAAACATTCAAAGAATCACATAAAGATGAATACTAGATCAAGGCAATGGAAGAGGAACTTGACCAGATAGAAAAGAATGGTACATGGTCTTTGGTACCTAGACATAAGCATAAAAATGTCATAGGCACCAAATGGGTTTTCAGAAATAAACAGAATGAAGATGGCACTGTGGTAAGAAACAAAGCTAGACTAGTGTGCAAACGATATGCTCAAGAAGAAGGAGAAGAATATGGAGAAACCTTTGCTCCTGTAGCCAGATTGGAAGGAGTTCGTATGCTTCTTGCATATGCAGCATTCAAGGGATTCAAAGTATATCAAATGGATGTAAAATCTGCATTCTTGAATGGAATACTAGAAGAGGAGGTGTATATAGAGCAAAAAGATGGGTTTGCCCTATCAGAAGATAGTGACATGGTGTGTAGGCTACATAAAGCCTTGTATGGACTAAAGCAGGCACCTAGAGCATGGTATGAATGCTTGTACTCCCATCTTGTGAACATTGGATTTGAGAGAACAAGTGAGGATAGTAATATCTACCTGAAGTCAGAAGGAGATCAGATTCTAATCTGTGAGGTATTTGTTGATGACATAATTTTTGGAGGAGATGACAAGATGAGTCATGATTTTGCAGATGAAATGAAAAAGGAATTTGAGATGTCACTTATATGGGAGATTAAGTTCTTCATTGGACTACAGATTCAACAAATGAAAAATGGAATCTTTATCACTCAGTCCAAATATGTCAAAGAGGTGTTAAAGACCTTTGGCATGGAAGACATCAAACCAGTTTGTACACCAATGATGACCGGTTGTAAATTATCAAAAGAGGATGACTCGGGGTTGGTAAATGAGAAGGAATACTGATCAATGAATGGTAAATTGCATTATGTAGTACATAGCAGACTTGACATTGCACATGCAGTGGGCATTACTACATGGTTCCAGAAAAGCCCAAGAGAATCCCACTTGGTAGCAGTCAAGCGGATTATGAGATATCTGAAGGGAACTATTGACTATGGATTATGGTACCCATACATTAATGATTTCAACCGGAAAGTGTTTACAAATGCTGACTGGGCTGGTAATGTGGATGACCAGAAGAGCACAACCGGTGGTGCATTCTTTCTTGGTGGTAGACTAGTCTCATGGATGAGTAAGAAGCAAAGTTGTATCTCTTAGTCTACAGCAGAAGCGGAATATGTTGCAGCATACATTAACTGCACTCAGACAATATGGATGAAGCATGTGTTAAGTAGTTTCAAAGTTCTTGTATCTGAACCAGTAAGTATATTTTGTGACAACACAAGTGCGGTTAACATCTCCGAGAATCCGGTTTTACATTCTACAACCAAGCACTTTGAGCTTAAGTATCATTTCTTGAGGGAAAAGGTTCAGAACAAAGAGATTGTATTGCAACATGTTTCCAGTAAGGAGCAATTAGCAGACATATTCAGCAAGCCTCTACCGAAGGCTACCTTTACCTATTTGAGAGGTGAATTAGGGGTGCTACCCCTTCAAGAGGTGAAATAAAGGTGTGTGCTCCACATCAGTCAAGACTTACATTGATATATCTTTTTTAGGATTGGTGTGTTGAAGGATGCTACTCCTTAGGGGGAGTAGCATAGTGGGACATAGTTGTTCATGCCTCCACTTTGGCATTGTTGTCAAAGGGGGAGAAGATTTAAAGTGAAGAAGATATCTGCAGTATTGGGAAAAGATGTGAAGCTGGAGTAGAAAGATATCCTTGTATATTGCCATCAATGCCAAAGGGGGAGATTGTTGGCATATGAACGGGTATTATGAGATGATGATATTGTATGTTGTCATTGATGTTAATATGCTAAAGAGAGAACCGGTATATTTAAGTAAGCAACTTGCAAGAGAACTGGTATGATGTTGTGAATGGGTATATGTGAAAAAGTGAAGCAGTATGTCTATCCAAATGAACCGATATATTGGATTGTAAACTGGTATATGGAATGTGGTATGACTACCGGTTGGTAGTCTTGGCTTCAGGGTTTCCGGTTGAAGTGTTCCAAGCCTATGTGATTCAATCGATGACATCGTGTGATGAGTTAGCATTGTAATGAAGAACAGATTGTGTTGCCACGTCAACCTTGTGCGCGTGAAGGATCTTGCATGAAAGAGATTGACCCTATCTACCTTGGGAATGTGCGAAGTCTCTATAAATGGTGGAGAACACGTGATGGGTTATCAGCCTCCTAGAAGCGGCAAAGAATGAACAATGGAGAACGTCTTGAGATCTGTTCAAGACTGTTGTAATCAAAGCAATATGTTCAACGGTTAGGATTGAACTGATTGAACTGATTAACCTAAATGTTTAGGGTTTAGGGTTTATGCTACCGACCTATCTATTTCCTATAAGGTCGATGTTGTTCTTCATGTTGAGGTTGTTGAAAAATGTTGTGTGTGTATCTAAGTGCAGAGATACATGATTCTTGCCAGACCAGATAAGAGAATAGATACCTGCAGAGTGTGATTGCAGAAGGAAGGAACTAAAGTGGATCTGTATTGGCATTGAAGTGATGTTACTAGATCATTGTATTACCTATTGACCTGTAACCACTTCAACAGTTGGAAAATCCGTTAATAGGGTAGCTTTAACCAGCTTGTTGTAAAATCCTTTAACAGGGTGACTCAAAATCATTGAGTTCTTAAAATCCTCTAACAAGGTAACCTTTAACAGGGTTTAACCCTTAACCGGGTATTTTAGACATCCCCTAGCTAGGTGATCCTTAGCAGGATCAGTTCCTAACAGAACCTATTGTAAAGTCTTTAATCGGACTAGGCTCCTAATAAAGTGGACTTCAAAAGGATTCAAAGAACAGCTCGTGGGTATTCATCCCCACTGTGGTTTTTCCCAGTTGGGTTTCCACGTGAAAAATTTGTGTCATGTGTGATGAATTTTCATGTAATGATTAGTGTTTTCTATTAAGTAGTAATGCATGTTGGTCTAGTGATTATTTTATGTCTGATGATGTACTACCTGTCTATGCTTGTGAATGAAGTGAAAAGAAGATGTTAGGTGAAGTAAAGATCTAAGTGTTAACCGATTTACACTTGTCATAGTCATTTTGTGTTTTGCCGATTGTGCCCTGTCTTAGACTGGTGATACTGCTTTCCAGTTAGTGCATTTTTTGTTGTTTAAGTTGTTGAGGATAGTTTTTGCCTATACTGATTCACCCCCCCCTCTTAGTACCGGTTTGGTACAATCTGTTCAAAATTATTCATCAAGGGCTCTCCTATACCCTCTTCTTGAGTTGCTAATTCCTTTGGAACAAGAGCATCCTCAACCCTAAATTGCAGTATATCTTCAAGTACCCCCATGCCATTTGAGAAACATCCCTAAGAGAATGTTCTACCAATAATTTTATCAAACCATGATTACTAGCATAATGATTTCCATTATTCTGTGTTTCTTTGACACTTATGGAAAGAAGGTGGTATTAAAAATTTGGAACATTTACCCTTCGACCATGCTGTAAATGACTAAGCAATTTGAAATGGAGTGAATGTAAATTTGAATACCTTCCATTGTAGGTAATGTATATCATTATATACAATGCCACCTGAGGCCATTCTGCTAGAAGAGATACCCATCTGGCTCCCTTCTTGTCCACCATTAGAGGTCCATCTGTGGGGTGCATAAATTTTTCTCTGGCGCTTCTTGCATCCTTTGATTCAGGAAATAGTTCTCCTTCCTGCAACAACCCAGTAACTTCATCTATTCATTTTTCTGCAGCAATAACCCTTAATCCTTTGACAAAAGCTTCCCCTTGATTTAATAAATGCATGAACTCAGAAGCAATTTCATCATTATAATTTGTTATTTTCATAAATTAGTCAATCCAACCATGCATCCGGAAATAATGCTCACACAGGGAATCTTGTAGCCATGCATCATGGATTACTAGTTCATGGCGGATAGGATCTCCACCCATAACTATCTCAACTCATAAAATAATTTCTGCAACTGAGAATGAGAATGTGAAGTAATCTATAGACTGAAAATATTTGATCTGAAAATATTTGCTTGAAAATTCCTTCCTTACTTCCAATTTTGGTAGCAGAATTCATCATGACAAAGAATATCTCATTAAAAAGAATGATAGTAGGAAATCAAATCAAGTTATTGAAAAGGATGAATAATTACTAATCTTGGAAATCGGACCATAAAACACCCCCCCAACTTAGTTTGGCATGTGTCCACACATGCATAAATGATATAGGGAAGTGTACGCAGATTTGAAATAGGAAATAATCACATTAAAATAATAAATGCATAATTAATAAAAGATAAGATATAAATACCTGCAGTCGTGTGAATAAATGTTGCATGAAACGGTTAACCAAAAGAATGGTGAAATCAAATGATGCGACATGAATGAAATGATAGATAAAGAAATGAGATGGGATGATGTGGATGGAAAATTTATTTATGGAGAATAATATTTCCATAAGGCATGGAAATATCTTTATGAAATGATGCTTGAAGAGTTATGGAGTGTTAGGAATGTTCCCTGTAGAAGTTGTAGGAACCACACCCCAAATGCTTCCTTCAGTGGCAGTAGGAACTTGCGCAGTTGCTGCAGGAACAATTCTTTGGTTGCGGGCTTATGATAGAGGCATAGTCGATGACCATTTACTAAAATCTTGAATCAAACTAGATCAATAGTGGTCAAATGAACTGCTCCATTCTTTAAAACTTCTTCTATCTCATATGGGCCTAACCATCTTGTTTGCAACTTTCCCATAGCATCCTTATATCTTGAATCATACAGCAGCACCTAGTCACCTGCTTGAAATTTCTTCTCCTTTATGTACTTATCATGCCACTTAGTTCTTTGTTTTTGAATAGGTTCTGTTTGTTCGACAACCATTTTTCTTAACTCATCCAAAGCATTCAATTTTGAATATGGTCTTTTTGTGCTTCAAAAAGTGTCATATTCAATTCCAGAGCCGTTCTTAGAGTTTTGTGTTCAAACTCAATAGGCATCATTGCTTCTTTTCCATACACCATTTCAAAAGTTGTAAAACCAATTGGTGTTTTCCATGTTGTTCTATATGCCCAAATGGCTTTAGGAAGTCTTTGAGACCAATATTTTTTATGAACAACTACTATTTTATTGAGAATGGCTTCTAGATCCCTATTTTTGACTTCTACTTATCCATTTTCTTGTGGATGGTATAGGGTAGACTTTATATGCCTTATATTGTATTCATTGACCAATACTGCAATCAATGTGGAAGTAAATTGTGGTCCTTGGTCTAAAACAATTTCTTTTGGAACTCCATACCTGGTAAATATTTCTTCATAGAGAAACTTAGCCACTTTATTATCTCTTGCATGTGTCATAGCTTGTGCTTCCACCCATTTGGTTACATAATCAGTACATACTAGAATATAAGATTTTCCATTGGAAAGGGGATCAGTTGGCCCAACAAAATCTAATCCCCATTTATCAAATGGTGCAACTAATATCTGTGGATATAATGGCATCTCATTAGATCTATCACATTTCCTTGTATATTGTGTTGCATCCTTAAATAATATTGGCCAATAATATCATGTGCTCAATATTTTAAGTGTTATTCTCTTAGCAGCAAAATATCCTCCACATGGTTCATCATGACATGCATGTAGGATATCATATGTTTCATCCTCTCTAACACATCTTCTCATGACTTGGTCAAGTCTAGTGTAGAATAAACAATCAGCAATCCATGAGAAGTTAAAGCTTTTCTCAACCAACAATCTTCTTTCTTTAGGAGAGAAATGAATTGGCATTTTATTATTAGCTAAATAATTGGCAATATCAGCATACCAGGGAGTGTGTGACTGTACAAGGAATAAATGTTCATCTAGAAAAGCATAATCTATGGCTGCAAGAACATCCTGTAATTGAAGCCTTGAAAGATAATCTACAACCACATTGAACTTTCTTGGTTTATCAATAAACTATGATATCAAATTCCTACATCAAAAGTAACCACCAAGCCAATCTTCCTGTACTTGAAGGTTTGTTCATGAGATATCTAATTGCAATATGATCAATATGCGCAAATATAGGATACCCTGTTATATAATTCCTAAATTTGTTGAGTGCATAGATAATTGCTAACATTTATTTTTCAGTGACTATGTAATTTAGCTCAGGCCCCCACATGTTCTTGCTGATATAATAAATTGCATTCTCCAAATTATCAGTTTTTTGTCTTAAGACTGCTCCTATGGCATACTCGGATGCATCTATGTGAATTTGAAATGGTAAGGACCAGTTTGGACCTTTAAGAACTGGTTTTTGGGTCAAATCTTGTTTGAGCTTCAAGAAAGCTTCATTGCATGAGGAAGTCCATTTAAATTCCATATCCTTGGTCAAAAGAGAATATAAAGGGCTTGCAATTTTGCTGAAATCTTTGATAAACCTTCTATAATATCCAACATGACCAAAAAAACTTCTGACATCGTTTTGCTTTACCGGTGCAGTGATATTTTGAATAACTTCAATTTTCGTTGGGTCAACTTGTATTCCATTTATAGAGATATAATGACCAAGAACTATACCTTCCTGCATCACCATGAAGCACTTTTCATTGTTCAATGATAAATTATAGTCTTCACACCATTCCAAAAGTTTCTTCAGGTTCTCCAATGCTTCTTCAAATTTTGAACCATAAGTTGTAAAATCATCCATATAAATTTCCATGTCGTCTTGAGAAATATCTAAGAATATGCTTATCACCGCTCTTTGAAAAGTAGCTGCAGCATTACATAATCCAAAAGGAAGAACAAAATATGCATATGTTCCCCAAGGAGAAGTAAATGTAGTCTTTTCTTGATCCTTTGGGGCAATTTGAAGCTGGTTGTAGCCTCTGAATCCATCAAGAAATGAGAAATATCGCTTTCTTGTCAAAGAGTCTAATACCTGATCCACAATTGGTAATGGAAAATGGTCCTTTCTGGTTGCCAAATTCAAGGCTCTGTAATCAACACATACTCTCCATTTTCCTCCCTTCTTGGGAACTATCACTAAAGGTGATACCCATTGATTATCTGAAATAGGATAGATAAACCCAACATTTAACAATTTCTACAATTCTTCTTTAACTATTTCTCTTAATGTAGGATTGATTCTTCTCTGTTGCTGTCTGAGTGGTCTAGAGTCTTCTTTTATGTAGATACGGTGAGTACAAACTATAATATCAATTCCATGCATATCCTTGTAATCCCATGCAAAAGCATGTTTATGACATTTGAGCAAGTCCACAAGTGCTACTCTTTGAATTTCTGTAAGATTACTATTGGTATTCAAATATTTGTTTGAATCAACTTCCACTTTGATAGTAAGGTCAATTTGAGATACATCAGAAAAATGAGAAGTGTAGACCCCCTGCAGTGACAGAGTATACAATATATCAGTGGCTGCAAGAAAGTCTGATTTTGAAATATTTGATATTAACTCCTGCGACTGTTGCTCTTTCCTTAACTCATTTGTTAGAATTTAATAAAGAATTGAGTTATCATCATGAAGTTGGATGAATGGTCCTCTATTAATCATCATAAGGTGATTGATAGAGTCAACTCCTTCTTCAAATTTTTCTCCCAAGTTAGGCCAAACGACTTGTTGTTGATTAAATTGGGGCTGAGCAGGAAAATACAAAGCTAATGTTTTGGTAGTATTTCCATCTGAAATAGTCATATCCCCTGACCGACATCCAATATATGCATTAGTTGTAGTAAGCCAAGGTCTGCCCAAGATCACTGGATATCCTCCCAATGTGGCCTTAGGAGACAGCATCATAAAGTCTGCAGGGTATTCCAAATAATCCAAAGCAGCAACTATATCTTCAATCATACCATCAAGTCGAACTGTAGAACTATCAGCAAGCTGTAGGACTATAGGTGTAGGTCTGAGACTAGTGATTTCAAGCCGTTGCATAATATCCCTTGTCATAACATTAATGGCTTCTCCCAAATCAATCAAAGCATTCTTTATCCGAGTGCCATTAATGACTATATTCACAACAGGGCTACCAAGATCAACATACTTAGGAATTGAAACTTTTCCTACCATAATATCTGCCAATTGACCCATTACATGTACTATTTGTGGATATTTCTTCTTTCTACTAGGCTTCTTTAGACATGCTTCCCTAAGTGCCTTACTATATACAAGGACATCCTTTATAGCTTATAACAATGAGATTTTAACACATACGTGTTTCAGTTGATCTATAATATCAAAACTTTGTTCCTATTCTCGAAGAATCTCTTTTTCTTGCAACCTCTGAGGAAATGGGGGTAGTTGCTGATTTTGAGGTATTGAGACTTTTGGACTAGAGATTTCTTATTCTTTGGGTATTTCAGTTATTACTGGAGGGGATGGATTAGGCAAAGTTGTCCCAGATCTGAGGTGAATATCACTTATAGATAAAGAATAGGTTGGGTATTGATTAGGATTAGCTGAATAAACTTGTTGTTGTTGTTGAGATTTTCTATTAGGATTTGGCATTGGTTGAGTGGGCAACTGTGTGGGTTTAGGTGGAATAGTAGTGGCTATAGGGGGAGGCATTATTGCAGGTGGTTGTGGCTATTGCATAGGCTGCTGATATCCAGAAGACTGATTTGTCAATGGCTGACTCCCCCTCCATTGAGGAGCAGGTTACCAATTTCCTTGAAATTGTTGCCATTGTCCCTGAGGTGGAGACCAATTTCCTTGTGGTTGTTGCCATTGTGGAGTTTGAATGGCAAAATGATGTCCTTGGCCTTGAGGACCATACCAATTTGGATAACTACCAAAATTTTGAGAATATGGAGATTGCCATTGATTATTTGGTGCATAGAAATTTCCACTATAACTAGAAAAAGAAAGTGGATCAGGAGGCATACCTTGTCTTGGAAAATTTGGCCTTCTTTTAGAAACATAGAAAACTTGTTCATAATCACCTTCTATTGTCTTGAAGTCAGGACCTTCAAGATTTACAACCATTTTACATCTGCAATCTCTTTTCCTTTATTTATAGTGAGGGCAGAATTCTGCAAGAACTGCATCAACTTCCTCATGCTTCTTCTTAGTTGAGAGTGTGTCTAATTTAGTAGCCATATTATTTATGATATCCTCCTTAAAGTCCTTCAACAAATGGCTAAGTTCCATTCTAGAAACTCTATTACCAGATGTTGATGAAGAAACTCCTGGCTTGAAACGCCTATTTTTCTTAGAAGCAGATCTAGAATACTTCTAAAAAATTTGTCTAATGTCATTCCATGTGGATTGTGTTATGTCACCTCCTCCCATAAGATCTAGAGAACCAGTGCATTCATCACTGATTCCTGTAAAAAATATCAGCTTGAGAGAATCTTCATTTAGAGTGCTATGCTTGGACTTTTTAACACTGAATAGAAACCTCTCCAAATAATCTTCAAGACTTTCATCTTCTTTCCGTGTCATTCTAAAAATATCATCCCCATGGCGATCAGTGCCTCTATAATAATCCTTGTATTTTATGAGAAACAATTGTTTCATCTCATCCCATGTAGTGATTGTACTACTCCCTGGACTCATAAACCATCTTAAAGATGATTCTTTCAAAGTGGCAGGAAATATTTTGATTCTATGGGCATCTGTAGTATAATAAAAAATCCTATAGAGGACATCAAACTCAAACAAGAATGTGTCTAGGTCCTTTGTCACTAATCAATAGAATTTAGGGAGGGAAGAAGCTGGAATGTTCTTGAGATTAGCATTATCATGCTGATTTGAGATAGGAAACTCAAATGTTGGTGCCAAAGGTGGGGGTGGATTTCCTTGCATTGGGATTTTGGGAGAATTCACTAAATGACGTTCTTCTTCTGGAGGTCCAAAGAGAAAATGGAGGTTGTTCTCAAGAAATGCAGATTTAGGATGGTTCAATTTTTGGGGGATTTGATAAAGTTCAGAAAAATGATTTACATCTGAGGGGTCAATTCCTGCATGATTAAGATGACTAGGGAGGAATCTACCTTGAGCATCTCTTCTTCGCCTATGCATGTAGGTTCATAGAAATTAATTAACGATTAGGTCTATTAAAAACAACTAAACTAAAAACTAAAAAGATAATAACCATAACAAGTTCTTAGTTTGACACCATCCCCAACAACGGCGCCAAAAATGTTCAGTCCAACAATAGGAATAATAGCTATAGTTAAAGTCTCAACCCAAAGTTTGGACATTCACTCTCCAAAGCTACTATCTCCATAGCTAGAGTTCATTTGATTGTCAACCCAGGGACGTAATACTTGAAATGGGTCTGCACTATATATGCACTAAGTTTTTGTGATAGCTACCCTGCATTACTGCAGCAACTAAAATCTATGCGGGAAAAGTAAGCAAGAATCAAAACAACTGAATGGCTACAAGAAAAACTCTGCATTAATATAAATTTCACTCAAGAAATAGTAACTAAGTCTAAAGTTGTTAAACAAGAATTACTCCATTTGCTTTGGCTGCAGGAATAGTCAATGGATCTGTTACCAATGGCTACAGGAGCAGTCAATGCAAGGATGTCTATTGCAGCGAGAGAAGAAAACTAAATTTAACAAAGGCACAAGAACACTCACCAAGTGGGGCCCCTTGGATGAGTGCTTCTAGGCTTCCAAAATAACTCTAAGTGCTCAGAATAACATATCTTTATTCATTGTTTCTCAAAAGTCGATACATTATTCAGAATGAAAAGAAACTCAAAACACTTTGTAACTTTATTTTTAAATCTTCTGATGTTTTTCCTTCTCTTTTCTTTCTAATATCAGAAAAGAGACAAAGACACTTATTTAAAAGAAAACAATAACCTCATACAATTAAGATCACCTCGATGAGAAGAGGCGGATAACATTCATTAAGGAGAATAATCAAAGTTAAGCCACTAAAAACATTGATCTAAACCAAACCACATCCAGAACATAGTGTGGTGGTATTACAAGATTGATGGCCACTAGAGTCAGACATAAATGAGTCTTGCATGCCTACTTCTCTTTTGTCGTTCCTTACGCTCATTATCCTCTTCACTGATTTAAACTTTTAGTCACCTCCTTGAATATCTCAAACTACAATTGGCATGACAGGAGAACCTTCTCCGCAACATTTCATTTATTCCTGCAATTCAAAAGAGAGAGAAAAGACAAGCATAAACATATCTATTTAATTAATCAGAACATCTATTAATCTCACACAATATATCACCTATGACAATCCATATGGAAACAAGAATAAATCACATGGCTGCAGGAATAACTGGCAAAGACAAAACATGATTTAATGGGCTCAGTTAACATTTGAAATGCATATAGTCAAACTTTAATACATCATTACCATCCCATCATATAAATCAAAAAATGACAAAAACTTGTGAGTTCTAGGATTAAAAGGAGCTAATATCTCAACTCATCACCATGCTCAAATCCAAGACCTCTAGTGTCTCTAGTGTCCCTCTCATCCTTCAATAATTCATCAAGCTTAGTAGAACTAATCTTGAACTTATCTTTTTATTCATTTTCAATAGTCAGATCATATCTTAGGATTGTTACCATTCTTTCCAATTCCTGCTCATTGTTCTGTGACTACACCAATTCAATTCTCAACATATCATTCTCATGAACCAACCTAATGCATTCCTCAGATCTATCTTTCAAAGATATAGCAAGATTTTCTTCATTCTTCTTTCGGTCTTCAATCTCCTTTGACATCCTCATAGTTAGGGCTTGCGTTTCATTTTTCATCACCATATTCTCCTGACTCAACTTCTAACATTGTTCTTTAAGGGTATCCTTCTCTTCATCATCCTGATTTTGTAAAAGTTCCTTCCTTTTAGCTTGTGCAGTTGACAACCTCTCCTATAGAGTAAAAATGAATTCCTTTGTAGATCTCAACTCATCCTGCATCTTCATGTTCCTCAATTCTTTAGCATCATAGTTTTCAAGAGCTAATTGGAGTTCCTTCCTTAAACTTATCTCCATATATTCCAGAAACATGATCTTCCTCAAGCCGTTAGACTTCCTCTGAGGCACCAGGCTCTGATACTGATTGTTGGAATCCAAGAACACTGAGAGGGGGGCAGTGAATTAGTATTCTACGGGAATGGAGAATATTAACCTTATTAATACAACAACTTAGTAACTGGTAAACATAAAAGCATACAACAATGAGCAACAATGCAACCACAAAGATAAACACCATAACACCATAAATTTATATGTGGAAAACCTCAAAGAGGAAAAACCACGGTGGGATTGGAGACCCACAATATCTATCCACTGATCAGATGAATAAATATTACAATAAAGGGGCCTACACATGCAGGAAGGCCAATAGCCTAGAGCACACTACTCATCACAAAAAATGTCTCACTGACTACATAGAACATCGGACAACAATCCAAAATGAAGATTGAATTGCAAGTGTAGCATCTCCCATGCTTGAGTATAGTTCCGGTTAAGCTCAATACCAGAGGCCTAAAACCTCTTCCACAAACCTAATTTGATCACCAATGATTGACCAAATCCTCTACATGAATTATTATTATATTATTCGCTTGCATACAATATCCCATGATCTACAATGAGATCATACATCATATTTATACCAACCCAGGACCTAAACAATTAGGTCAGCCACCTAAAAGATAATACAATAAATTCATAACTTAAACCCATAATATAATGATCAATGAAGTCGGCTTAGGCTGAAAACAATGCAAACCAATCCTTAAATCCCATCGGTAATGCATCAGGAACATCAATCAACATGTTACATAAACCGATCCATAACCTAGATATCACAAGACCCAATTTAGGTCGACACACGCCAAAGAAATGATCCCAATCAACCAAGTCTCAAACATGATCACCATCAACATCCTAAATCTCTACTAGAAGCCACACCAACACCACTTATGCATAATATCAAAAGATCTTCAACAAAGCTTTGTTGGTGAAACCCTCACCGGATCAACAAACCAAGCTTACCAACATGCAGGATAGCATCCGATCTCCAGATCAATACCAACTGACTGAACATGTATCTGAGTAGCATGAATAGAAGATCTAAGCCAATTCCAAAAGCCAAAGCATACCTGAGTATACCGGATCAACATGATCTAATCCAACCAGAAACCAAACAACTTACCGGGACCAGAAGGATACCGGTAAATAGCCAAATCAGCTAGTGTAATCAGTGTTGCCATCAATGACAAACATCAATGCAACACATAATCAATTCTTCCAAATTGCCAACAAACCCCCCCTTTTTCACTCAATCAAGAATTCCCCCAACAAATAATGATTGTGGCACTTTATATATCAGTGTGTTTACAATGCTGGAGTTGTTTTCCAAAGTTTTATAATATCCAATAGTTGACTCAAATACTGAAAGTACAAATAAATCTCAATATAAGAACCTCAAAATAGCACCAATGTGCAGTGCTCGAAAAAATATCAACTTTAAAAAAAAAAATGACACCTCAATCCTAGGTCATATGTGAATTTTACATACATTTGAAGTTGAGAAAATGAGGATTTCCCTTCAATTTTGATGAGAAAACTGATTTTCTGAAATACTACGATCACTTGAGCAAAAACCAATCACTTCATGCATGGAGCGTGAAATTCTGCCCCAAATAAAAAAAAGTTGCACAAAAAATAACCTTCTTATGGCGAAGATATCATAATTTCAAATTTTCCCATTAGACTTAGAATCTCATTGAAAGGGGGCACACTTTCTTTTAGATTTGCTGGCATCAATTGAGAATATTCTACCATGGAATCTTAAGTTGTTTCTAATTTATTTTAAAAATTATATTTTTTAAAATATAATTTTTCTCAAAAATTTGATAATTTTTTTTTATTAATAAAAACCTTTTTTTTTTTAAGGGTCAAAAGTGAGGGGGCCCACATAGGTCCTCACCCCACATCCCACTCACGTGGGTTAAAAAATGTTGCAACTTTCACTTTTTCCTTAATAGTGCACCATTTTAAGGTACTTAGGTACCTTTCCACAAGTACATTCAGATTCGAGGGCCACAAATTTTTCATCCCGTTTTTCAAATAAATTTTTATACAAATACAACTATGTTTTAATAATTTTGAATATCAATATATTAATTGAATGTTTGTATTAAATTTTTTTTTTCTCGGGAATCATGTCATACTTGGCGTAGGTGGAGTCATACGCCTATTTGACAAAAATGCATCAGATTTGACTCTGTTTAAAATATATAGTATTTTATATCAAAATTCGTCTGGTCAACCTTCTGGACTCAATGGCAATGTCCATTTTGGCTAAAAATACCCTGAAAAATCAGCTACCCTCTCGATCTAGCTGTGAAAGCTCTTAATCAAACATTCACCAAATTTGCATCTGATGTCCGATCTGGATGAAACAAAAGACAAATATGATTTTCTCAGCTCCTTTGAACTCAATGGTGAGCTTAGATTTTCTCCAGGAATCTCCAAAACACTTGCACTAATAAGAAAGAAATGGGAACCCCCCATAAGCTATAATTTCTTTAAGCTTTTCTGATTCTTCAAAACATCATTGAATGCAACAAAGATCATTCTATGCTTTCAAGAATAAAATGACTCTAGATTATAAAAGAATGCTAACCACAACTCACAACAAGCTCTGATACCATGTTAAATATAGCTATGAAGCCACCCAAGATGAATTTGTTTGAAGGAAATCAAGACAAGAATCAAGAGATGAACAAAACTTAGCACTCTCCTAGCACTAAACTAGAGTCATAATCTGAGATAATGTTCTAATTCTCAACACTTAGCTTAGGGAGAGGTGAGGGCTTGTTTATATAGAAAAATATGGGCATATAAAAACAAGAGGAATAATAACTCCCTATAGTCCAAAATAGGAGGGAGTTTTACCTATTTGTTAAATCCCAAATACATGGTTATGCCAACTCAAATAAAGACAAGAAATTGTTATGGGGAGGTGGCAAATAAATCCAAAAGAGGGTGTGGCATTCAACCACCCAAATGTGGATGTGAATGACACGTGTGAATGTAGGATTATGCCACGTCCCCACCCTAACCATTATATTTAACCTAAGAAATCTTAATAATGTGTAGGAAAAATAAATATTCCCTAACATAAGAGAAAATAAAAACCTAGAATAACATATAGGACATGAAAGTGTCATGACTTTGTTGCTAATTGAATTGAGAATCCATTTCAAGACCCTAAAAGTATAATTACCAATACTCCAATATTTATTATTAGTGATAGACTATTGCATTTTATCTAGTCCTTGAAAAAAATTAGAAATAAACCTTTACATATCATTCTACATTTTGAAATCTAAAACCCTAATTATTTTATCTTTAAACATTCTTTAACCATTCATCAAGGAATTTTCTAGCTGGTACTTTAGAACTATCCATCAATACTAAAAAATGGTAATACTTTTTAATTTATTCTTTTCTCGAAGCAAGCACATTAACCATGTCAAGATTGGGAATTACGGAAAGTTTCGTCGAAAAGTGGTTGAGGGGCTTTCCTTGTCCTCCATTCGAGACTCTATTATTCTCTGCAACTAAAACAATGAGCAAGAAATTGAGCAGTTTTGAGAACAATCGCCAGGGTTTCAGTTAGGGTATCTTTAAATGTCTTAATTTTCGTGGCCTTTTGAGCGATAGGCTATTTGTTTGCTACAAACCCTAATCTCATTAATTATAAAGTACTTTCAATGGGATTCGAAAGCCAAAGCGAAAAACTCTACCAAGGAATGTACTTAACATTAAATGCAGACAAATAGAATGAGGAAAAGCTATAATTGAAGGGTATTTATAAGGGTTAGAAACCCCGAACCTAGGTGAAGGAAGGTTGTTTTCCTCCTCAACGCAAAACCCTAGCTTTGTTATTCGATCCCCATGCTCATGTCGTCTTCTATTCCCTTCCTTCCAATGTCATCAAAATCAAAATAATAAAAAAAAAAAATTTTATTATAATTTAAACTACTTAAATATATAAATATTACTTCTTTGTCTTCATAGGCATTATGCTGCTAGGTTGAATTCAATCTAATGGCCTATAAACATGTTCCAAATATTCCTCTATTGTGTTGGTATTGGAAATAAATGAGCTTGAGTCGAAATGCACTAGACCTACTCATTTTATTATTTTTTATGATATATAAAAAACACAAGTGTGTTACAATGTGCTTGCAATTTTTTCATTGATGGACCCAAAAAACAATGGGGTTACTTTTTGGTCTCATATCTTAGTGTACACACCCATTTGTAGGCCAATTTTTAAGACTTCATAGACATTCAAATAAATTTGTAGAAGGAAAGTAACTTTTAATTTTTAGGTGTAACTAAGATTTGAGTTTCTTATCTAAGAATAACAATGTATTTTTTATGTAATAAAGGCCACATTTATGGTCTCTAGAAGAAAACTAAGCTACCTATTTGGTAGATATTTATCTATTTCAATCCATAAAACAACACATTTTCCCTCAAAATCAGTACAAATGGTATAAAGAACCTATCTAAATGGATCCATTTGAAGAAATTGATAATTTATCAAGTGAATTCACTATAATTGTGTTTTTCAATACCAATTTTTGTTAAAATTTAGTACTAGTTATTTTTTGAAGTTTTTAAAATATAATCTATCTAGTTTCAATGCTTAAA
Organism: Cryptomeria japonica; assembly: GCF_030272615.1. NCBI lineage: Eukaryota > Viridiplantae > Streptophyta > Pinopsida > Cupressales > Cupressaceae > Cryptomeria > Cryptomeria japonica. The sequence continues at coordinate 32,514,086 of NC_081411.1, read as the reverse complement.
ATACTTATGTTACACATTTGTGGTATCTATGATCATCCATTCCAATCCAAAATATCTATCATTTCATCTCCTAGGTGAACTCACTCCACGGTTTCATCCAATTTCCTTCATGTTTGTTATATTTATTGTCACATTTTAGGTTTTGACATTAATTAACCATCTTTGACTAGTCACTAAGAGGTAAAAATGTACTAGGCTTCCCCTTACGTTTCAAGTCCCTACAAGCACCTTGGAAAAGGTTGTTCCCTAGACATTATGTTCCTAATGGTTGTTAGGAAAGAATATTGCTTTCTTGCAAGCAATTTTATAATCTAGCAGTTTTATGCTTTCCTAAATGTCACTTTTCAATGTAAGGGAATCCAATCACTTTATTTTTTAACTTATTACTCTTAGGATAGTCATTTTGAGCATTATATTTATCTAATTAGCACAATTTCATCTATCATTTAATCATGTCATCCAACCTATCTCATTAGTGACTATTAATTGAGGTTTGGTTAGTTAGTGATGACCTTAGGCATCTTAGTTTGCATCTAGTGTATCTTGACATAACGTAGATCTGTACTTAGTTTACACTTGTTGTACAAGTAACTACACATAGAAAAGAAGCATTATAATGCTAATTTTTGACCACCTAATAAAAATAGATGATAAGTAAATCAACTTAATAGACATAATAATGGGTGATATAGAATAAGAATAATAAATAAACCAAATTGTAAGTGACCATATCTAACAAAATCATCCTATTTTCACTACATATGGTAGAACATGTCAAAGTGGGATTTTTATAACCTTATTCTCCTCTTCCTTCCATGACAATTGATAGTAAAATTTAGTTTGTAATTATACTTTTTAGTGTATGATATAAGTTGTCCATCCCACAACTTTTTTCTAATTGGAATATGCCCA